>NW_023416316.1:61573325-61655580 GCF_014108235.1 Myotis myotis | reverse complement strand
AGGGGGTTGGGGTGCTGCCCCCTGTCACACACAGAGCCACAGGGTGATCAGGGGGTGGGGAGCTCCCCCGTATCAGGCACAGAGCAGGGCTGATCAGGGGTTGGGGCGCCTTCCCCTGTCAGGAACAGAGCAGGGTGGATGGGGAGGTTGTGGCCCCGCCCCCTGTCACACACAGAGCCGGAGGGCAATCAGGGGTTTTGGGCGCTGCCCCCTGTAACACTGATCCTGGTGCCGGGAGGCCTCTTGGCTCGGTGCTGGGAGGCATATTACCCTTTTACTATATAGATAGAGGCCTGGTGCACGCGTGGGGGCCGGCTGGTTTGCCCTGAAGGGTGTCCTGGATCAGGGTGGGGGTCCCCACTGGGGTGCCTGGCCAGCCTGGGTGAGGGGCTGAGGGCTGTTTTAGGCAGGTGAGTGACTGAAGCTCCCAACTGCTCCTTTTTTTCTTTCTTTTTTTTATTGTGAGCCAGCTTTAGCTTTGAGGCTTCTTGGCTCCAGCTCTTAGGCCTCCGCTGCTGAAAGCAGGTTTCTGGCCTTTGTTTACCTTCTGTATTTGAAACAATGTTGCGATCCTGCTGGCTGAAGCCCGATGGACTAAAGCATGTTTCTGGGGTTTTGTTTAGCTTCTATATTTGTAACATAGTTGCTTAGAATTGCAGCTCAGAGGCCAGCAGCGGCAGGCGGGGAAGGTTGGAGTCCTCCGTCACTGAAGCAAGCAAGCCTCATGTTCACTTTACGCTGCCTGGCTGCCGGCTGCCATCTTGGCTGGCAGTTAATTTGCATATTGCCCTGATTAGCCAATGGGAAGGGTAGCGGTCGTACGCTAATTACCATGTTTCTCTTTTATTAGATAGGATTACCTTGTCAAATATTAGTTGACTATACATTGAGTGGCCAGGTTATTATGACCAGCCAGATTATTATGACCACCCCATCAGTACTTTGATGTGCCACCTTTTGCCTTCACTACTGGGGTGATTCTTCTTGGCATTGACTCCACGGGATGTTGGAAGGTGATGTGAGCAATCTGACACCATGCCCGATGAATAGCACTGTCCAGTTCTGTGAGATTTGATGGTTGTGGAACCAGCTGCCTGATGGCTCTTTTAACTTCGTCCCACAAATGCTCAATTGGATTGAGATCTGGTGATTGTGGGGGCCAACTAAGCAAGGTAAAGTCTCCCTCATGTTCTTGAAAGCACTCTTGAACAATATGAGCACAGTGGCATGGTGCATTTTCTTGTTGGAAGAAGCCATCTCCATAGGGATACACCATCAACATGATAGGATGAACTTGATCAGCAATGATACTTAGGTAATTTGTGCTATTCAGACATTTATAATGGTCTGGCCCTCTAGCAACTTCAACATAAAATTATAGCTAATTTGCCTACAAACATCAGGTGGTCATAATAATCTGGCCACTCAGTGTATATGCTGGGGTTTGTTTCTAAGCTCTCAATTCTGTTCCATTAGTCTATGTGTCTTTTTTTATTATGGTACTATACCGTTTTGATTACCATAGCTTTACCTATAGCTTTAGGGCAAATGACTCCACTGAGTCTGAAAAGAGAAATACAAATTAACACGGTCCACAGGCCAATGATTTATGAGAAATAGAGTTAGAGACAAGTGAGATGTGATTTTGTTTAATAGTGAAAAGAGCACTTATGCTTAATGTCAGAATAAGAGATATGGAAAGAGTCTTAGGTATAATTATATGGCTTTAACCCCTATTCATTTACTGTAAACTGGGTAAAGACAAAGACCATTTCAGCTTTGACTATTTTGGTATTACATTTCTTTAAGAGAATAAATGGGGAAATGACAACCTGTTATTTTGTGTGTCCAGCATTCACTTTACATTTATCTCAAGGGGCATACAGGTTTTCTAGTCTCAGACCACCTGTTTCAGGTGAGGCTAACAATCCCAGGCCTTTACAGTTGATTAATGGTGTGTTATATGGTCTAACGCAAACCCATCAGCATATTCCATCTCTCTACTATAGCATATGACCCAAAAGAGATCAGGGAAACTACATTCCAGGGATTTAGGGCACTTTTAGGCTAGGATTCTGGGTTGTAAGAAAACCTATATATTTTGCAGACTACCAAAGCAGTAAGCTCCTTCTTAAGAATGAAGTTAACATAGATTAATAAAGCGCCTGCGATAAATATCTCTAAAGCACACTAGAGAGAAGAGATAGTGGGTATACACTCACACTCATATGGGGGGTAGAGGGATGAAAGGAAGAAAAAGATATAGAGAAAGTGTTCTGGCAATATTGGTTTGTTTTAACCATTCTTGAATCTTGGCTCCCAGTACAGATAAGTTATTTTTTTATTCTTAAATTTTTTAATTCTCACCAGAGAATTTAATTTTGAGAGAGAGAGAGAGAGAGAGAGAGAGAGAGAGAGAGAGAGAGAGAGAGAGAGAAACTTTGATGTGGGAAAGAAACATCAACTATTCCCTTCCCTTCTCCCTCAGCTGCATGCATCCCAACCAGGGTCCCGACTGCAGCCCAGTTATGTGCCCTGACCTGATTCAAGCCCACAATCTTTTTGGTGTGAGGGACAACATTCCAACCAACTGAGCCACCGAGCTGGGGCTCAAATAATTTTAAATTGGGTTAATTTCATTCACAACTAAAAGAGTTAACAATACACTCTTTCTTATACAGATGAAGAAACTAAAATTGAGAAAAGGGAAGTGCCTTATACTTCCTTAGGCTTAATATTTTGCAGTGAAGGAATTGTGACTGTATCCATGGCTCCTAATTTCCAGATCTTTACACCATGCCAGGCTAACTTTATTAAATAAAACAATTTATTTAATAATCACTATGCTTATTAAAGGCATGGAATATTGAAAGGGATACCTATCATTTAATATTTAAGCTAATATAATAATTTTCTTGAAGAGAACCAAACAACTACTTCTCCAAGATGCACCCCTTTTTCTCAATTATGCTCCTACACAGAGGAGGCAGAATTTGAGTCTCTGAGTTTATTTGGCCATTTAGCTTTCTGCTGAGATTGCCCAAAGAGGAACAATTGTGCCAAAAGGATAGTCTAAGAAAAAAATTAAGTAAAATTACTCACTGAAATTCTTATTACCAGAAACAGCACTTGTCCATTCGGCAGGTAATTTGGAGTAATGGTTAGTAATTGATAGCAATTTCTGATAATTAAATTCTGAACCATTTCTTTATGTAATATTGGTTTCTCTTAGTAAACCCTGTCCTAAGAAAAGAAATTAGTGGTTGATGGCCATGTCTTATATTTAAATGCTTTACAAAGCAGAAGAAGTACAGAATCAAGGAGAAAGTGGCTGATTTACAGGGTTGAATTGCCTAAGTGGGTTTGTACTGAAGAAAATATCTCCGATTATGTAATTAAAAATTTTGGGATTGTATAAAAGAAAAAAAAGAATACATATATGGACTGCATTAGGTCTTTAATGGATATGAATTTCCAGGAAATGTATTGCCTTTAGAGTTCACTCCAAAATCTTCATACTTTTAAGGGGGATAAAATAGTTTAAATCTATTAAAAGGTTCTAGAAAGATACTTGAGACCAGTATCTTAATTGTCATTGTGATAATTTATGGATCACTAGATCAGAGTGGAATGTCCCCTTCTAGAATGGAGTTTCCTTGGTAGGAGTAAATTCGTAGGCAGGATTATATGTATCATGTATTGAATATTATATAGTTGTTAAAGGATTCTATATAATCACTGAATTGTCTTGATTCTAAGCTCTGATTGGCTTAAATACCATTAATCTATTTCTTCAGAAATAAGTTTAATTCGATGATTTATAAGTACATATATCACAAAATACACATTTTCAAGTCAGGTATTTTATTTCCTCTTTGGTGTGCTGACCACTGGATCTACCTTCATGTACATTTATGTCTTTTTGGTTCCTCCCCCATTTCTGTCCCTTTTTCCTGTCTATCTTGCAACTGTGGCTTCTTGTGGGGTATTGTAAACTGTTGTTTCATTACCTACTTGTTAGTTGCTTTTTTCTCTTTTGCAAAAGCCCTTTGAACCCCTAAAAACATAAGTGCTCTAAAAATTCAAGTGCTGTAATATTCAATAATTAATATCTCATCTTGAGAAGTCTGAAAGGTCCCTGAAGAGCAACTTAAGCATCCATTCCTTCTAAGAAATAACAGGAAATTTACATATTAGTAATTTAAAATACTAAATATTTTAAAGCACATATAAATAAAGCAATCAGTAGTTAACAGGACATGCCAGAACTACCATGAATCGGTGATTATGGATGGATATAAAACCATTTTTTACTAAACTTTTTACACAGTATGAGTATTTGTGGTCTGGGTCATTCATTGAAATTGTCAGGTGAATTCCTTTCAGTCTCTAAATATCTGAAAGAAAATGATATTTTGGCACCGGGATCAGTGTGACAGAAGGCAGCGCCCAAACCCTCTAATTTTTAAGGGGTATGGATGGGAGGGAGGAAAGGAGGGAGGGAAGTCCCGAATATAAACTGAGGCGAGAAAGAAAGCTGCAGAGCAGGTCGAGGACGACAACCTGTGCTGTCACTCAGGGGACACTCAGGAGCACTCAGTGCTGGGTTTAATGCTCCATTGTCACCATTTTGTGATTCTTAATAATTTTACCTTAAAACTCAGCTTTGTAAGTAAAGTTTATGGAGACAATGGAGCATGCGCATGAGGGGATGTGCGCAATATGAGTACCTGCTTTTCCCTTCACAAACAGCATTGGGGAAGCCCCATGGCACAGAATTTCCATGGACCCATGATGGTGAGAGTTCAGTGAGACTCAACATGAGTACAAGTAAGCTTGCTCTGTCTCCCACTAAGTAAGGGGGGTTCTGACAGCCCTGAGAGGCTACATCCTTTTCATTTGAACCAGTTGCCTTTTGGGGACCCTGAAAATAGCTGTCCGCATGCGGCTCCGCCCAGGGATAGTAACAGGGATGGGAGTGAGAGAGCACTGAGGACTGTCCCTAGGAAACTGAAAACTTATGAGAGTCCTAAACGAATGACTTATAGCCAATGATCCTCCTCAAATAGCAGCACGTTATTCAGGTCAAGATTCTGGAAAACACTCCTCCTTGTAGACAATATAACCAAGTGCAGTCTGATATGTGGACCTGGACTTCTGTGTGGGGAGGTACCCCAACTGAGAACTTGTCGTGGGGTTGTATGGGGATCACACTCTGACACACACCAACTCGGCCACCTCCATGTCTGCTTGAAATGTCCTGCGGAGAGCTTTATTACAGAACTTAGGCGTTGGATATATGTAACCTATGTGAAATGTATTCCTGGGGGGTGGGGGAAGGATGATATTTTAGACTTTATTATTCAATTATAACTTACTAAAAAAATTTTCTATTTAACATTCACAAAACTATGGAAGTCTAAAAGACCTTCAAGTTCTTTACACACATTTATGTAAGTTGGATTTGAGGACATATATGATCCTCAGTGTAAAGGTCTGGGCACAAGCAAAATTTCCAGGGAGTATTTCAGACTTGTAAGGTAGTGGACCTGGTGAGACCAAAGTCAAAGTGTCCAACATGAAAGGAGACCCAGCTAATATCTGGGTTACAGATGAAACACGCAGAGCATTCATAACGGTAAATAAATATATGATATGTTAAAAGGCACATTGGAAAACAGGCTAGGAGAGTAGGGCAGAAGGACCTAGAGGCCCAGAAGAGATGGAGGGAATCTGCTGGGCTGGTTGGGGGGCGGGGCTGTGGACAGACCCTCTTGAAGGTGGACCCACCCCCACTCTCAGAAACCCTCTGTGACTCCACAGTGCTCTGTGATGCAGGCCTGGCTATAAAGCCAAGAGTCAGAGCTCTCAGAGCTCAGTTGCTTTTAGCAGCGTTGTTGTTCGGAAAATGGGACTCAGTCTATTTCTGAATAGCCTACTAGAGCTTTATCTGAGCTTCTGCTCAGAACGTTTATATGGTAACCTCAACATCATTTCCATCTCGGTGTTGAGCTTGTTCCTCTTCTTCTTCGTTTTTTTCGTGGGAATTCCATCCATCCCAGCTTTCTGGAAAAATGAACATACCCCAAAGGTAAGGAACCCTGAGTGAGTGAGCCCCCAAAGAGTTCTTCATTGTTGTTGCCATTTCGATTCCCACATTTCTCAATGAGTTTGGATGAGTCAGAGAGACACTGAAGATGGGACATCTGAGGAGAGAACAGAACATCGCTTCTCTAGGGGAAGAGACCAGGCAGGGCTAGGGGTTCAGGGAGGACTCAGGCTTCCATCTGAATCTCACAGACCATCGGGGTGTGGTGACAGGTTTCTGGCTCCAAACACAGGGACTCCCTAGTCCTGGATCCAGTTACTCAGAGACGTGGGAGTCTCTGTAGGACATCAGAGTTAACCAGCACTTCATCCTGAGTCATGCTGCCCTGGCAGGCATCACTTAACCAAGCCTTTGTGTTGGGCTGCTAAGCAGGGAGGGCTGAGCCTCTGAGAGCCTCTGAGTGAGCAGAGGCTGCAGCCTGAGCACCATCAGGTGACTGGGTCCTATCTGAGGGGACAGAGATGGACTGTAGGCCTCAGATTATATGCCGACCTTGAGCAGAGGACCTCTGAGTATACCAAGTGTGGACCCCATGAACAAAGTCCTTCTTTTGAGTTTTTAAAAAAGGAAAAATTAAAAACATTTTAAAGCTTTAAAAATGGTAAAAGGAACACACAGTTCTATTAGTTAAAATGTATTTGGTTGGCTCAGGGAGACATTATTCTTAGATAGTAAATGCCTGAGTTTCCTAGGGGGAGGAGGAGAGAAATGAGGCCTAATCACCCATTCATTCCTTTTTGTTCTCAGCATCGGGTCAGAGCCAAGAGGAGAAGGAAAGGTGGGACACGGAAAGGTAAGGTTCTGCCTATTCCACCTGAGCTCCCCAAGGGTGACCCTTCTCTCTCCTTCCCATGAGGTACCAGGTCCACGGTCTCTGTCACTTGGTAGATACAGCCCCTCTCATGAAACAGAGCCCTCAGAGGAGAGGCTCATGAAAAGACTGGACCTGAGATACTGCTCAGATTCCCTGCTCTGCTGCCCCTGGGTAAGAAGCAGTGAGGGACCTGGGCCATGGGTGCTGCCCAGTAGATGTCGAGAGTCAGAAGTTCTGTCTCCTGACTTTGAGAAAGTACTCTGCCTTCAGAATGATCAGAATCTTCTTTGTTGTGACCTTGGCCCCTCTGCTTCAGAGTGGTTTTGAGCATCAAACGCAATCCTATCTCATAATAGAGAAACATGGTAATTAACCATAACTTTGCTACCCTTCCCATTGGCTAATCAGTGAGATATGCAAATTAACTGCCAATCAAGATGGCGGCCGGCAGCCAGGCAGCTGAAGGGAACAGGAGGCTTGCTTGCTCCAGTGATGGAGGAAGCCAAGGTTCCCCGCCTGCCACTGCCGGCCTCTGAACTGCTCTCTAAGAAACAATGTTACAATTATAGAAGCTAAAAAAACTCCAGAAACCTGCTTTCAGCCAGCCGGGCCTCGGAGCTGGAGCTGAAACAGTGTTTTAATTACAGAACCCAAACAAACACAGAGACCTGCTTTCAGCAGCCGAGGTGTCAGAGCTGGAGCTGAGTCTCAGAGCTACAGCCGGCTCTCAGCTCCAGTGACAGCCATAAAAGGTAAGTAAGTCCCAGAATAAAAAAAAGAAAGAAAGAAAAAAAGGAGAGGTTGGGAGCTTCAGTCGCCCGCCAGCCTCAAAACGGCCCTCAGCCCCCCACCCAGACTGGCCAGGCACCACAGTGGGGACCCCCACCCTGAAGGGGGTGTGACCAGCTGCAAACAGCCATCATCACCTCATCCAGGCTGGCCAGGCACCCAAGCGGGACCCCCACCCTGATCCAGGACACCCTTCAGGGCAAATCAGCTGGCGCCCACCCGTGCACCAGGTCTCTATCCTATATAGTAAAAGGGTAATATGCCTCCAGCATCGGGATCAGTGGAGCAGCGAGGCCTCCTGAACCCGGGATCAGCAGACCCGGCCTCTTGGCCCCTGGAGCAGCGTGACGGGGCAGCGTCCAAACCCCTTAATCTGCCCTGCTCTGTGTGTGACAGGGGGCGGTGCCTACTCTGACCTTGACCCTTATCAGCCCTACTCTGTGCATGAGAGGGGGGAGCTCCCCAACCCCCTGATCCGCCCTGCTCTTTGTGTGACAGGGGGCGGTACACCAACTCCCCTATGGGCCCTACTCTGTGCATGACACAGGGGAGCTCCCCAACCCCCTGATCCGCCCTGCTCTGTGTGTGACAGGGGGCAGCGCCCCAACACCCTGATTGGCCCTGCTCTGTGCGTGACGGAGCGGCGCCCCAACCCCCCAATCAACCCTACCCAGAGCATGACTGGGGGTGGCATCACAACCTCCCGATCCGCCCTGCTCTGTGCATGACAGGGGTTGCGCCCCAACTCCCCAATCGGCTCTGCTCTTAGCCCGACCAGGGGCTGCACCTAGGGATTGGGCCTGCCCTTTGCCACCAGGGAGCGGGCCTAAGCCATCAGGTCGTTATCTCCTGAGGGTTCCCAGACTGTGAGAGGGCACAAGTGGGGGTGAGGGACACCCTCCCCCACATGCCAGTGCACAAATTTTTGTGTACCCGGCCTCTAGTAATACATATAAAAGTACTTTATCAATTAAGCAATATACACATGGGGGTGGGGGGCCGCACCTTATTAATATTATTATTGACCATTTGATTTCATTTACTAATTCTTGAGGGTTTCACAGTCTATTATCCCAATGGTCTCCCATAAAGGGACCCCTGTGTAATGCCTATGTGTGTACCTTCATTACATGTAACTCACTCCCCTGGTTCCCAGGTTCGAGATATCACAGCAAGGAGGACAACAGGGAGCTGATTTCTTTCCTGAAAAGGTGACTATTCTTTCCCCATTTTCCCTGGTCTCTCTATAACATGTTCTGTGCAATTCCAGGGATTCAGTGGAGCCTTCCCTAGTCATGGGAAAGGTTGCCATAGGAGGGGGAATGTGAGTGCATGCTTGGGATGAGTGCAACTGAGTGCATTATGAAGTCATAGATGTGGAGTCAGAAGGGGCAGCAGGCTTCAGGTGGCCCCACCCTCACCAGGACCTCCTTTCCTTGTTCTGGTCCTGGCTGCATCTTTTTACCTCCTGTCTCCTGCAGCACCCTGGGACAGAATTATGACATCACCCGCTGTCGTCAACTTTTATGTCCAGACTCCTCCTGTGAGGTGTGTAACAATGCAGCCGCTGAAATCAATGGGCTTTGCTTACAGGCTTTGGAAGCTTCTACTCCATCTGGGTCTCCTGTGGCTTCCACAGCTCCTGTGACAGCTTCTGTGACTGAGACATCATTCAATCAGTCCTCTGCTTTCTCAGGAGTCCCTCCAGGAGAACTCATACCAACTCCACTGCCTGAACCTTCCCAACCATCTCCCTCCATTCTCCCCTCTAACTCAATGACAACCTTGGGTAATTTTCTGTCACCCTCACCACCGGGTCAAACTGTGCCTCCACAGCCAGTGCACCAGTCCTCACCTCAAACCAAAGACTTGTGCTCTTCGACCTTGACCCAATATGATTCACATCAAGGGTTTCTTGCTCTCGGTTCTACAAAGATCTCTTTTGGGGCAGACCCTGAAGCCAAACTTATAGATCCTAGTCATCTCTTATTTCTCAGCCCTGATGAGCATGACTCAGCACAGGAGTACATATATCCTAAGACCTGGGAAGACAACATAAAGAAAAATCTTGCCCAGCTATTCTGGGGTCTCCCAACTCTGCATAGCGAGTCCTTGTCCTCTGCTATCCATGCCTCAGGTGCATATTCCATCTTCTTCAATAGCATCTCAAATTCCTTCACAGACCAAGAATCCCCAGGACTTTCTGATTTACAATCTCCATCCTTGGCAGAGGTCCAACCTCAACCCTTGCCTCAAACCCTGCCTCAGGCCCAGCACTTACATCTCACTCAGATCCAAAGCCAGGCCCACCTTCAATCCCCACTCCCAATCCTACCATCCAGTCCCATTACCCAGAATAAGGTCTGTGAAATGAATGTCCACATACCCAATAATGAATCAGAATGTCACACCTCATCTGAAACGGAACACCTGCAATACAATGTGTTGCTGAAAGAACAGGAAAGTTTGTGGGGTTTAACCTCTGTGGCTCAAAGTTCTAAGGCCCATGTTGCAATCACCATCGATCCAGTCGAGTTTCCTCTTCGCAGTGAATTTCGAGATAAATTTGAGCATCACCTTAGAAAGAGGCTCATCCAACACCACCAGGGCCAGCCCTGCATGCTCAATGGGTCTCTGTCACTAATGAGGCCTCTGAGCAATTGCTCAGGCATACTTGAGTCAAAGAGCAGTTCTGGCCTCTCACGGATCTCCGTGGAGAAGGACCAGAGTAGTGAAAATCCAAATGTTGGATTGAGCCAACCAAGAAGCTTCTATGAGAGGAGCTCAGAAATGTTTCAAATAGAGGAGAATGAGGGGAAGGAGGAGGGACACAGCCAAGAGAATGATCCAAAAGTTCATCTGCTGAGTGATTCAAAGACCTCCTCACATAAACCTGTTGATATCCAAGGCATACTCGTAGAGGAAATCCAAAAAATTTTGAAAGCCAAGCTGCCTCTTACAGACACTATTAGTGGCAAAAAAAGTCAGATACATTCTCTGATAGCCAACATTCAACCCCTGAAGCTGCCTGCAAGGCGAGCAGGGACCCCACAGGAGACAAATAATAACGGTGTGAATTCTAATGATAGAGCAGAAATACGACAGGGCGCAAATAGGGAGAAATCAGAACCTGCTTCCAGGCCCAGCATGTCTAGGGAGATAGTCAGGACTGAGAGGCTCAAAGCTCTTCAGCCCAAAACTAGTGGCGTCTTGACAACCAGCAAGCCAGGAATCTCCCAAAAGATAGAGAGAGACACCACTGTGACCACTGAAAACCCACCATCTAAAATATCAGATCTAGCTCCTACCTTATCAGAACTTAGAGAGCAACTAATTGCTGAGATGAACTTGAAGTTGGAGAGCAGGAAGCATAGCCAGGCCCAAGGCCAACCCCTGGACATGTCCAGTGACTTGGACATCTTGACTTACAAAGCCCCCCTGACTCCTGATAAGTGTGTGTCCAGTGTGGACACGGAGGTTCACCAGGTGCTGCATGTCCAATCGGAGGACAGCGGAGTCAGTATGGAGAAGCAGCAGGAACCATGGCTTCCTAAGCAGGCATTAAGGTCCTGCCAGGATCAGAATTCCCCACCAGCTGTAAAGAAAGATATCGTGTGCCCTCCCCCAGAGCCTACAGGCCCCAAACATGAGGAGTTTGGTGCAGGAGATGCACGCCTGAGAATTTCCCGTCCTGGAGGGAAGAGATTTCCTTCCCAGGACATGGCTTCAGAGGACATGCTTGGGAGCACGTCTTTCCACAGCCAAACACAGACGGCTCCTTCTGATAGCCTTGTGCTACATCAAATGAAGAGACTTTTTCAAAGGCTTTGTCCTTCAATCAAATGTAAAATGGAAGAAACCACCCAGGAAATTGGAAGGCAGATATCATCTGCACAGAGTAGAGGCCCACTTCAAAGAAGAGCTCCCTTTACTGGAACTACCCAAGTTTATAGACGCCGGCCTGCAGTAGTTACCACCTGCCCCCAAGAGCCCCTTCCCTCCGCTGCGCAGTCGGGGAAGCCCGTGCAGAAGGGAGCAGTGCAGGCCCAGGCAGAGCCAGTGCAGAGGCGTCATTTCCAGCGCAGGGCTCCCTCCTATGACCTGACAAATGCCGTGTCCGGCCGCCACACAGCAATCTTGGCTGGCCAGGGCTCTACCAATACTAGACATACCAGAAATGAGGACAGACCCCCCCAAAACGCTGTGGCATCAAAGGGGCAGCAAATATGCCAGAAGCACCCTCAATCTGTGCCCCTCAGGGGGACTCTGCCCCATCCAAGCCCCAACTGCAGGCCTCAACCTGCCAACGGGACTCCTGCTGTTCTCACCACTGCTGGAGGCGCTGCCTTCAGAGATCAGCCTCCACGATTTAGACACACAATGCTTCTCTATAATTTCCAGGGGGAAACATTTCCCACCCCCAAGTAATTCCCTCCTTGTGGGGAATATTGACTTTCCTAATAAATGTGTCTGTAATAACAGTGATGTCTTCTCCGTGTCCTGAGTTGGGGGCAAGGGTTTCTCAGGGCTTGTGCTTAAGGAAAGAAAGGAGTAAGTTCAGCTCCTACTGATTGCTTCCTTTGGCTTCCAAAAGTGACCGTTTCCTGGAGCTCTTTTTGAAAACTAGATACCATGTGCCCTCCCCCTAAGCCCACTTCCTCCCTGATGAGGTTTGAGGAGATGGGCTCTGTCTCCTTCCTCATAGCTTAGCCTTAAGGAACATGGATAGCAGCCCACACCTTGCCCTTCAGGGAATGCTGCATGTCCTTGAAGGCAGCAGGGGAGACAGGCCTTCCACATCTGAAGAAGATCAAGGACGGGTATATTTTTCAGAAAGTGTTAGTGAAGAAGAGACAATGGCTTAATCATTGTTTAGAAGTCAGTGATCAGAGGAGCCCACAGGTGGGTGAACCCTGAATAGGAGTGTTTGGGGGGGATTGTGTTTCCCCTGACAAATGTGCACACACACCCACCCTTTCTACAGTGGTCTAGAGGGAAGGCAAAGCCACTTGTACAGACTGAAACACAAAAATGGAATGAGCGTCCTCATGAGCACTTCAGGTAGCTTTTCCAGTAAACCTTGTGAATCCTGAGTGTAAATAGAAAAAAACAAACCAAACAAAAACCAAACAGAGCCCCCTTTCACTCCCACACTAGCATCTTCTTGTCTAGAGTTATGCCATTGGCCATGCAATGTCTGAAGCTAGAGATCAGAGAAAAAATGCAGAACAAAAAGGAACTAAAGGTGGAATGGGGCCCAAGGCAGGGGCCGTGAAGAGGTGAGCAGGCAGCGGAGGGTTGTAACATCCATGTGGACAAGCGGCCAATAACGCAGCCTCCCAGTTCCTACACCATCTCATCTTGGGGTCCTGTACGGCTGCCGCTCCAGTGCAGTCACTGCCACACTGCAGACCTTATTACCAGGAACATCTCTGCCTCAGGAATAATATAGTCTGACCTTTGACCCTTTGGCCTCATCCCCTATCCTTCCAGGATAGATGCCCATAGTTCACATTTTTCTATTCCAGGTCATTCATTTATCCACTCACTCCCTGTGAATCCACAAAGCTCTTGGCTTCCTCCCTTACTAAGGTAGACTTGATGGTCCATCTAGTGACTAACATGTAAAAAGCTCCACGACAATGGGCCCCCCTTCCAGTTCCCTTTAACCCTTCCTATAAATTTCAACTCTGTGCTTTTCTAGAAATGGCTTCCTATAAGTAACTGACCACTACTGGATTAGATCTAACAATGGGTTCTACTGGTTCCATGGAACTATCTGGAACTCATTCATTCTACAGATAATGCTCCCATGCTTACTAACATGTGAACAAAACAAATGGTGCTCAGTTCCCTCTTTCCTTTGTCCATTCTCTCTACAAAGCTCCTCACATCCATGGCAAATCTCACTTTCCTCAAACTGAGGGCATCACCACTTGTTCAACAGATGTGCTGGACCACTGTTCAGAGAGGAGCAAGAAGCCATGAGATGGGGACTTTTCAACAAAGTATTAAAAACAACAACACTGTTTTTTCAACTATTTAGAAGAATTTTTCCTGTTATGCATGCAAATGACTTAAATGCAGATCAGATACACTTGTTTATCTCTTTCTTTCCAAAAATGCCATTAAAAGTAAAATATTAGATGAAAAGATGCGCAATATCACTAGCCATCAGAAAAAAGTGCAAATCACAAGCACTGTGAGATAACAACAGGCACACACACAAAAAAGCTAGAAGCAGTCTCGCTGAGAATGTCGAGAAGGCGGAACCCTCACACATAGCTGGCGGGAATGAAAAATGGTACAGCCACTTTGACAAATAGTCTGGCCCGTCCTCAAAATGTCAAACAGAGTTTCCATATGACCCAGCAACTCCACCTCTAAGTACACACTCATGAGAAATGAAAACACATGTCCACACCAAACTTGCAAACAAATGCTCACAGCAGTAGCATCCAGTATTCATAATACTGAAAAGGTGGAAACAACCCACATGTCCATCAGCTGAGGAATGGTAAATAAAATGCGGTATATCCATGCAATGTCATAGCTTTTGGCAATAAAAACTATGAATACATGCTATAACATGGATGAACCCTGAAAGCATTATGCTAAGTGAATAAAGCCAGTCACAAAGGATCACATGTGATTCCATTCATATGAAATGTTCAAAACAGACAAAACTAGAGAAATATAAACTACATTAGTGGTTGCTTAGGGCTGGGGGTGGGGGAAGAAAGGGGAGGAGAGATGACAACTAAAGATTGTAAGTTTTCCTTTTGAAGTCATGAAAATGTTTTAAAATTGACTGTGGGGATGTACATATCTGAAAATACTAAAATCATAAAATTAGACACTTTAAATGGGTGAATTGTATGGTATGCGAACTATATGTAAACAAAGGATGGGAAGAGAGTAAGTACTTGATAAGGACATATAGGGGAAAGGATAAGACAAAAGATGTCAACACATTTCCGGACTCAGAGAGGGAATGCAGGCAAGAAATGTAAGGAAATGACACGGCTTCATTTCAGCAGTTTATAATCTAAAAACAGGAGCTGTAGTGGTTGTAACTATTCAAGGATTAGCTGGCATGGGGGGAGGGAGTAAATACATATACAACATCAACAAAAACTACATTATTTAAAAAACTATAGAGATGCCAATAGGAACTTCAGTAAAAACTTAGTAGGTTTTGGAAAACAATCATTAATGTTTAATAGAAGGAAACATCAGTGTGAGTAAAACAAACAAACAAAAAAACCACACACACACACACACACACACAGCCCAAAATGTACTGCTAAATATAATCACAATCGTGCCCAGAAGTTATGCTAAAGAGAAGCCCACTCCCGAATCAAAATGTGTTTGGTCCTGTGTTGTGGACTGTGTTGTGACAATTGCTATGTAAACTAAAGAATTTAAAATGTGGTGTAAAGAGAAGGAAGTTGGCAGAAGAAAGAGGGATCAGCAGGGCTAGATCCTGTATTGGTGAAGGGAACTGGATGCGGTGGTTCTCAACCTGTGGGTCGCAACCATGGGAAAACACATATAGCACACCAGATACTTACATTATGATTCATACCAGTAGCAAAAGTACAGTTATGAAGTAGCAACGAAAATATTTTTATGGTTGGGGGTCACCACAACATGAGGCACTGTATTAAAGGGTTGCAGCATTAGAAAAGTTGAGGACCATTGATAGAGGCTAGCTAGGCTATTAGGGGCCTATAGCCTTAAAGGGATCTTGCCAGTAAAAAGATTACTAAAGAATTTAGAGATGTTTGCCATTGGTGCATGGGTGTGCCATGGCCTCATCGCCCTCTCTGTCTTGCTTTCGGTTCATTGGTACAGTCTGATCTGCTCCCCCATGCTTTTGTAAAATTTCACTTTTCAAACTGAGGCCATCTCCACTTGCAGATGAGAACTGCTGGGACTCTCATGACGGAAAAATTTGTGCTCAGATAAGACAACACTTCCCATCCTCCTGGTAACTTTGCAGGGCACTTTGTTCTTCTATTAGTTTTTGTTTTTTTTCTTCTGAGGAAAAGTATCTGTGACCATGAATTGGAATAATTAACATCAACATCATTAAAATGCCTATACTACCCAAAGAAGTCTATAGAATCAACACAATCCCTTTTAAAATACCAATGGCATATTTCATAAATCTAGAAAAAATATTCCAAAAATTATATGGCACCAGAAAAGACCCCAAATAGCCTCAGCAATCTTTAAAAAGAAGAAAAAAGTTGGAGGGAGCACAATATTGGATATTAGACTATACCACAAAGCCATTATAGTCAAAACAGCCTGGTACTGGCATAGAAACAGACATATAGATCAATGGAACAGAACAGAGGGCCCAAAACTTCTCAAAACCACCATCACTGCAACTGTGTTTGGTGATGGATTATTGCAGATCAATTAATTTTGTACACTGTTGGACAGAATAGTTAAGAACATAAAGAAATGAGAAAATATTACCTTTAAAGACCTTTGCATGGTTAAAATTTATCCCATCTATCAATAAAGATCTCCAGAAAACACATTTTGGTAGAGTATTACCACCTCCCACTCTGCATATATCATGTGCTTTTTCCCCTTCTTCTACCCCAGCAGATATGTTAGCTGAACACATGATCTCTTAGCTAAAGACCCCAGTCTGAGGTTCCCAACCTCCTTTCCATTTAAATATTACACATGGTGTAAGGTCTAGAAAACAAGATGAGAGAGCGATGTAAGTTAATAGAATGGTTCTTAAAAGAAATGGACATAGGCATACATTCTCTTTTCCGTGTTCCACTGGCCAGAATAAAGATGTGTGGTAAGCCATCTGATTCTCCACTTTTGGCTGAAGATAACACCTTGGGAGAGCACAACTGTAAGAGAGAAGGACGGTGCCTCACCAACTCCATTGTCACCAAATATGCTGCTCTGAAGGAGAGAAAAATGAAGTAAATAAAACTCTGTTGTTTAAGCCAATTTTTTAAAGCAGTCTAGACTGAATTCTAAATAATATATTAAAACTAATCCTTACAACTCTAAAAGAAATAAAAGTCCCAATATTGAAGTTTGGGACAGTTTCTCAGTGGTTAGAGCGTCGGTCAGTGCACTGAAGGGCATGTCCCTGGGTTGCAGGTTCCACCCCAGGACCCTGTCAAGGACTGTGCGGGAGGCAACCAATGAATGTGTCTCTTTCACATCTCTCTCTCTATCTCTATCTGTCTCTCTCTCTCTCTCTCTCTCTCTATATATATATCCTATCTAATAAAAGAGAAACATGGTAATTAGCCATACCTCCCCTACCCTTCCCATTGGCTAATCAGGGCGATATGCAAATTAACTGCCAGCCAAGATGGAGGCTGGCAGCCAGGCAGCTTGAAGCGAACATGAGGCTTGCTTGCTTCAGTGACGGAGGAAGCCAACATTCCCCGCCTGCCGCTGCTGGCCTCTGAGCTTGCAGTTTGAAACATTTTTAGAAATACAGAAGCTGAACAAAACTCCAGAAACCTGATTTCAGCCAGCCGGGATCTCAGAGCTGGAGTTGAAACAGTGTTCTGATTATAGAACCCAAACAAACCAGATACCTGCTTTCAGCTGCCAAGGCCTCAGAGCTGGAGCCAAGCTTCAGTACTAAAGCTGGCCCAGAATAAAAAAGAAAAAGAAAAAAATGAGCGGTTGGGAGCTTCAGTCACCCGCCAGCCTGAAAACAGACATCAGCCCCTTACCCAGACTGACCAGGCACCCCAGTGGGGACCCCCACCCTGAAGGTGGTGTGACCAGCTGCAAACAGCCATAAGCCCCTCACCCAGGCTGGCCAGGCACCCTAGTGGGGACACCCACCCTGATCCAGGACACCCTTCAGGGCTAACCCGCCGGCCCCCACCCGTGCACCAGGCCTCTATCCTATATAGTAAAAGGGTAATAAGCCTCTCAGCACCGGGATCAGCGGACCCGCAAGGCCTTCCAGCACCGGGATCAGCGTGACGGGGCAGCACCCAAACCCCCTGATCGCCGTGCGGCTCTGTGCCTGATAGGAAGTTCCCCAACCCCCTGATCGCCCTGAGGCTCTGTGTGTGACAGGGTGCGGCGCCCCAACCCCCTGATCGGCTCTGCTCTGTGGGTGATAGAGGGCAGCGCCCCAACCCCCTCCCCGCCCACGGGCCCTGCTCTGTGTGTGACTGGGTAGAGACATAACCTCCCCATCGGCCCTGCCCTGAGTGTGACATTGGCAGCTCCCCAACCCTCTGATCAGCCTTGCTCTGTGTGTGACAGGCTGCGGTGCCCCAATCCCCTGATGGGCCCTGCTCTGTGTGTGACAGGGGGCGGTGCCCCAACTTCCCTATGGGCCCTGCTCTGTGAGTGACAGGGGGGAGCTCCCCAACCCCCTCATGGGCCCTGCTCTGTGAGTGACAGGGGGGGGCTCCCCAACCCCCTGATGGGCCCTGCTCTGTGCGTGACAGGGTATGGAGCCCCAACCCCCCTGATGGGCCCTGCTCTGTGAGTGGCAGGAGGCAGTGCCCCAACCCCCTGATTGGCCCTGCTCTGTGCGTGACAGGGGGTGGCGCCGCAACCTCCCCATTGACCCTGCCTTGAGTGTGACAGGGGGCGGTGCCCCAACCCCCCAATCGGCCCTACCCTGAGCGTGACTGAGGGTGGCATTGCCACCTCCCGATCTGCCCTGCTCTGTGCATGACAGGGGGCGGCACCCCAACTCCCCAATCAGCCCTGCTCTGAGCCTGACCAGGGGCAGCACCTAGGGATTGGGCCTGCCCTCTGCCACCCGGGAGCAGGCCTAAGCCAGCAGGTCGTTATCTCCTGAGGGGTTCCAGACTGCGAGAGGGCACAGGCCGGGCTGAGGGACCCCCCCTCCACCCCCCCCGGGAGCACAAATTTTTGTGCACCTGGCCTCTAGTATCCTATCTAATAAAAGAGAAACATGGTAATTGGCGTACGACCGCTACCCTTCCCATTGGCTAATCAGGGTGATATGCAAATTAACTGCCAGCCAAGATGGCGACCAGCAGCCAGGCAGCTTAAACTGAACATGAGGCTTCCTTGCTTCAGTGACGGAGGACTCCAACGTTCCCCGCCTGCCTTGCCAGCCTCTGAGCCTGCAGTTTGAACATTGTAACAAATATAGAAGCTAAACAAAACCCCAGAAACCTGCTTTCAGCGAGCCAGGATCTCAGAGCTGGAGGTGATACAGAGTTTCGATTATAGAACCTAAACAAACCAGATACCTACTTTCAGCAGCTGAGGCCTCAGAGCTGGAGCCAAGGCTCAGAGCTAAAGCTGGCCCAGAATAAAAAAGAAAAAAGGAGCGGTTGGGAGCTTCAGTCCCAGCCTGAAAACAGCCCTCAGCCCCTCACCCAGACTGGCCAGGCACCCCAGTGGGGACCCCCACCCTGAAGGGGGTGTGACCAGCTGCAAACAGCCATAAGCCCCTCACCCAGGCTGGCCAGGCACCCCAGTGGAGACCCCCACCCTGATACAGGACACCCTTCAGGGCAAACCAGCCAGCCCCCACCCATGCACCAGGCCTCTATTCTATATAGTAAAAGGGTAATATGTCTCCCAGCACCAGGATCAGCGGAGCCGCGAGGCCTCCCGGCACCGGGATCAGTGTGACGGGGCAGGGACCAAACCTCCTGATCGCCCTGCGGCTCTGTGTGTGACAGGGGGCGGGGCCACAACCTCCCTATCGGCCCTGCTCTGCTCCTGACAGGGGAAAGCGCCCCAACCCCCTGATCTGCCCTGCTCTGTGCCTGATAGGGGGGAGCTCCCCAACCCCCTGATCGCCCTGCGGCTCTGTGTGTGACAGGGTGCGGCGCCCCAACTACCCCACCCCACGGGCCCTGCTCTGTGTGTGACAGGGTAGAGCCATAACCTCCCCATCGGCCCTGCCCTCAGTGTGAGAGTGGCGGCGCCCCAACCCCCTGATCGGCCCTGCTCTGTGGGTGATAGAGGGTGGCGCCCCAACCCCCTGATCTGCCCTGCTCTGTGCGTGAGAGGGGGGAGCTCCCCAATGCCCCGATCGGCCCTGCTCTGTGAGTGACAGAGGGCGGCGCCCCAACCTCCTGATTGGCCCTGCTCTGTGTGTGACGGGGTGGCGCCGCAACCTCCCCATCGACCCTGCCTTGAGTGTGATAGGGGGACAACCCCCCAATCGGCCCTACCCTGAGCATGACTGAGGGTGGCATCGCAACCTCCCAATCCTCCCTGCTCTGTGCATGACAGGGGGCAGCACCCCAACCCCCCAATTGGCCCTGCTCTGAGCCCGCCCAGGGGTTGCACCTAGGGATTAGGCCTGCCCTCTGCCACCAGGGAGCAGGCCTAAGCCAGCAGGTCGTTATCTCCTGAGGGGTCCCAGACTGCGAGAGGGCACAGGCCGGGCTGAGGGACCCTCCCTCCCCCCTTGAGTGCACAAATTTTTGTGCACTGGGCCTCTCGTGTGTGTGTGTGTGTCTATATATATATATAGACACACACACACTCACACACACACACACGAGGGGCCCAGTGCATGAAGATTCGTGCACTGGGGGTGGGTCTCTCTGCCTGACCTGCACCATCTCCAATCTGGGAGCCCTCAGGGGTGCCCTCTCCAATCCAGGAGTTTCTGTATGTCTTTGCAATCATATGAGTGAATTGTCCAAGACCCCCAACCCAGTTTGGTTTGTTGCTCACAGAATAATAGAGACTTTTTTTTTTCTTTTCTTCATTGGTAGAGATTTCCTCGAAGTTTTAGGTTATCTTCCCTTTAATATTTCCTAGACACTCTGATTTTACTTATGTCTCTCACCTTTGTTTCTCCACTGCAACAGTAACTTGCTCCAGGCTCACTTTGCTAGTGTCTAGGACAGGGGTGGGCAAACTTTTTGACTCGAGAGCCACAATGGGTTCTTAAACTGGACCAGAGGGCCGGAACAAAAGCATGGATGGAGTGTTTGTGTGAACTACTATAAATTCAAAGTAAACATCATTACATAAAAAGGTACAGTCTTTTTTTTTTTTAGTTTTATTCATTTCAAATGGGCCGGATCCAGCCTGTGGGCCGTAGTTTGCCCACGGCTGGTCTAGGAGATCCGTTTGCCACCAGAACTAGAATTCCCTGCATTCCTGGTGCTCCCTGCACTCTGGGCTTCCACTTCCGGTCCAGGGGCTGCCACCAGAACTACTATACCCAGAATTCCTGGTGCTCCCAGAGCAGTTTTTTGCTGTCCTCCTCCACCATCTTTGGGTTATTTTGCATACTCACTCCTGATTGGCTGGTGAGCATAGCAGAGGGACGATCAATTTACGTTTCTCTTTCATTATATAGGATATACACACTAGAGGCCTAGGTGCATGAAATTTATGCATGGTGGGGGGGGGGGGGCCCTCAGCCCAGCTTGCACCCTCTCTAATCTGGGACCCCTCAGGGGATGTCTGACTGCCAGTTTAGGCCCGATTCCACAGGGATGGGGCCTAAATTGGCAGTCAGACATCCCTCTTGCAATCCAGGACCGCTGGCTCCTAACCGCTCACCTGCCTGCCTGCCTGCCGGTCACCCCTAACTGCTCTCCCTTGCCAGCCTGATCCCCCTAACTGCTCTCCCCTGCCAGCCTGATTGCCCTAACTGCTCTCCCCTGCCAGCCTGGTCATCCTAACTTCTTTCCCCTGCCAGCATGATCCCCCTAACTGCTCTCCCCTGCCAGCCTGATCGCCCCTAACCACCTCTGCCTCGGACCCCGCCACTGTGGCTTTGTCCGGAAGGACTTCTGGAAGGATGTTCAGAAGGTGTCTGGTCTAATTAGCATTATTACCCTTTTATTAGTATACACACACACACACATACATATGTCTCTGTCCTAGAGAGACATATCATACATAGATATATAAAGATACAGATACAGATATATGTTAGGTCTTTGATTGCATGGGGGCAGAGTGAGAGTAAGCAGGAATAATGAAAGAAAATAAAAATCAATCTATTCTACTGTTCAGCAAGTTTAGTTAATATAACTATCAATTTTACTTTTTAAGTAAGAATTATATTGAGCAGCAGACAGTAGAGAGGTGAGGGAAAATGGTTAGGAATTAAGAGTCCAGTTGCCTTCATGATAATAATATTGATAATAATACTGGTACCTCTCATTTAATTAAATAAGTGCTAATTGTGTGTCAGAGAGCAGACAACGCATTTTGTGTATATTTGTTTGTTTAACCTCACTACAAAATTATGACATAGGAATTTCCATTTCATAGATGAGGAAACAGGCTTAGAAGGCTATTAACCTGCTAGTGTTGGTGGAATTAGGATTCAAAACCCATCAGTCCTACTCCAGAGATTTTATGCTTAACTACTATGCTCTCATGTGTTTACCCATTCAATTACTCCACAAATATATCCTTAAATACCTGCTCTGTATCTTACATTAAATATTGGGCAATTAGATAAAGACACTCTTCATGTATTGAGCTCTCCATCTTTGGGGAGATAGCCATAAAAAAAATAAGTGCAGTGTGGTGACATATGTTCTAGAACTGAGTTATGGAAGAGTGCCAAAGGCCCAAAATAAAGCGATCCCTACTTACCCTAGGGAAGAGGAGATGAAGAGAGTTCAAAGGCACAAAATTAACATCCAGAATACCTTTCTTTTGCATCAAAATCAACAGACATGTTCTAAATATGATATGTCTACAAAAACAAACAAAAATAAAACAAACACTTGTTTTCATGGTTGGTTTCTCTTAAGATTCCGTTTTTAAATTTTATAAAAGACCCCTTTTTAAGGTAAAGAAAAATTTATCTTACCTCCAAACTTCTCTTGTTTCATCTTATAGGCCCTCATCCCCTATTTTTCAATACTTTTCTAATGAAATTCCTTTCCTTCAGTTTAGTCTCTGCTCAGCTTAACCTTCACTCTGCTACCAAGGTGAACTTTCTAATATGAAAATATGACCATAGCATGTCCCTACTAAATATCCTTGATGGTTCTCTTGACTCTTACAAAAGTGTGCAATTTGGTGCTCCAAATGCACTCTCTCCATGCTCCACCTTCATGACATTAACAGCTATTTATTTAGTGATGACCTGTTTCAGGCAGTTTAAATAGCCCATCTCTAATTTTCACAGAAACCTTGGAATGTAGGAGATTTTATCTTCATTTATAAATGAGGGAATCGAGCCCTGCCTGGTGGGACTCAGTTGGTTGAGCATTGTCCAGTGTAGCTAAAGATTGCTGGTTCAATTCCTAGTTCAATGCCCAGGTTGCAGGTTCAGTTTCTGGTTGGGGTGCTATGGGAGGCAATTGATCAATATTTCTCTTTCTCTCTCCCTTCCTCTCTCTCTGAAAAACAAAAACAAAAACAAAAGATAAAAACAAATGAGAGAATAGAAGATCAGAGCAATTGATTGACTCACTTAAGTTCATGCCAATAATAGATGGCAGAATGGCAACCAACTCTGTTGTCTTCTCCACTAGACAAATGGGTACTTTAAGACAAAAAAAAAGTCCTTCTTTTTCCTCTCTGTATTACCAACTGTCAACATAATGCCTGACTGTGAATGGATGAATGAATGAATATTTATTTTCAGTTCTGCAACATAAAAAATTTGGTTTTCAGTTCCACATCCCTTGCATCTTGTTCTCTGAATGACTGTACTTCACAGATTTCCTCAAATGCCATTACAAAATAAAAACAGCCTCAGATTTATTTCCTCACTGAGTTCCAAGAAGGGATTCATAATCTACCTGGACTCCTCTTACCCACAGGAGAAAGCCAAAGTATGCATCATCATTCCAGTCCCTCGTTTTTTACTGTTTTCAAAGTGCTGCCAAAATCTCTAAGATGCCAATGTTGTGTGGAACTAGTCCATCTCAATCCATATCCCACCTATCATTTGGTTGTATGACTTGTGTGGAAACATGGCTAAATGTGTGGATGCTTAGTTGGAATGTATAGGATGAATTAGAAAAGGAAGATGTTGCAATTGTCCTGGTGGGATATATAGTACTGCCCATCTTAAAAGGCTTTTAGAAGAATGGATTAGTTAATATATGTAGAATGCTCAGAACAGTAACTAGTACGCAGTAAGTAACCCAACTGGGTTGACTATTACTAATATAATTTTATCTTATCCTTGTGTCCATGTTGAGATAGGTAATATAAATATTATTATTTCAGTTTTACTGATAGGGACAGAGAAGAGAGAATAATCATGTTCCATAGTTCATAGAATTCTAATAACTAGAAATCCACCTCTATGAGGCCTTGAGCACATGATACTCAGGAATAAAAGGGGTACATTCAACATTAAAAGTATCGCTGTCCTGTTGGTGATGAAGACCCAAATGGGAACACCTCAGTAAGGTCCTGAATTAGGGCATTAGAGCTTTGTCAATTGCACTCCCACTCTATTCATTGAGTTTCAGCCTGAGGATCAAATGAATAAGAGAGTTTTTGGAAAAGTAATTTATACTATAAGTGGTTGCTGCTAATAAGAAAATAATTTTAAATATGTAGACAGAGGTCACTATATGTCAGTCCCCCTTCCCTGACTAATGCTATACACTAAGCACTTTATACAATTGACTCATTTAATCCAATTTTACAGATAAGGAAGTTGAGAGGCTATAGCTCAGTATAAGTGAAATAGGACTCAAACCTGTCAGACTTGCAGGCCTATGCCTCCAAATAATCATAGAAACAGCCTAGCATCCATGTTCAAGCATGAAGAACTGAAAGCACTGTCTTCACATTTTTCCTTTTAAGGATTCTATTAAGTGATAGGCCTCTTTTTGGTATCGGACTATATGCTATGCCCTGCTTGATCTCACCGGCAATACTCATGCTGCAATAGATTTTTCAGATGCCTTAATAGAAGGCTGCCACTTTTTGCTAATTCCCAAACTAATAAAAATATTCAAAAGGAAATCAGAAGGTCATTCAAAGAAAGAACATGATACAATGTGCCATTATGCCATCAAAGACATTCTCTACATTGATGATGGGAACTGCCCATACAAACAGAATAATATGTGTGGTCAAAATTTAGGAAGATCTAGATGATTTTGTCACCCATTAATATATCCTGAAAATCAAACTTTTCAGCAATAATTATGGAGATGCAGAGCATTTGCTAATGGTTAAAGGCCTTCCAGGGGCTAGGGACAAAGGACCAATCACCCCAGTTGCTCAGTAATCCTTTAGCAATAAGTGCTCACTTCCAGATTCATTTTGTACTGATAGATTATCCTTAGGGGATAGAAGGATAAAAGTTCTCACAAAGAACACATGAAGATTTTTTAACTGGTAGGCAAAAGTGCAATATATGCCCAGAAATATTAATGTATGCTACTACACACTAACCTTCATTATCAGATACTCACCATTTCAAGTTTGAAGTTGCCTCTAAAGACAAATTATCAAATCTCCATTTCTTTCCTCCTACCCACTCTGTCCACCACCAATAAAAATTGAATCTATTTTCTGTATAGTATTCTTTACATGAAGTTTTCCACCCTCTGTAGTCCCACTGCAGTAACCAACATTTGATACCTGAAGGCAATAGGTAGGTAAGAAAAAACTGGTATTTCATCTTGAGACTTTTGAATAAGAAATAGGAACTTAAATGTACCCTAGGGATTCTACTGGCAGCAATGCTCATGCATTTAATAGACAGACAAGCATCCTCTCACACCAATACTGTGCCTTTTCTTTCCTCTGTATTTTTTGTCCGCCCATCCTAACCCTATCTATCAATCGTGGTTCACTCTTAACCTCCAAAAAGCTTCCCTTAGCCTCCAAGAAGCTTTTAATGATTATCCCAAACCCACTATATGCCTTCTCTGAACTTCTATAATATTTCAAGTCCAATCTTCCAAAAAAGTATTACATTTCTTTTTTAGATTAAAAATTATTTATTTTATGTTTAATAAAGTCTTATCTTTTTCTTTCATCCTTCCCTTGTAACCCTCAGTATGTAGGTAGCAGCATACAGATCTAAGAGAATGTTCAACACAACTTAAAGTTGGAAATAGCAATTTGATGGGGAAAGACCCGTTCAATAACCTCACCAAAGAACCTTCATAGCACCTGTCAACATAAGAAACATTTATACCTGTGAAGAATTTTCGTGAGTTTATTTGAGCCAAAACTATCAACAACTGCTTCTTATGATTGGAATAATTGGAATCTGGAATACTGTCCATAATAATTGTGTTGAATTATTTAATAACAAGGGCATACAAGATTACAACTACTTCTTCCTCAGCCTTCTAAAAACAAATTACTCAGAGTAGGATTCAATGATAGTATGAATGAAGCACATCTGAGAGTCTGGCCTAATTTTATCTTTCCAAGTATTTATGCATACCAACTCCTTAATAGGGACAATAGGTGTGAAATCTTACCCAACTTTCTTCAAACCTGCTATACAAAAATTATTTTGACAACTTTAATCTAATATATATTTTAACATTTAAAACAACTCATTGGAGAAAAAGGCTTTTTGAAAGTTTTCAATTTCTATATTATTTATTTTAGTGATTATATTCTATTCCCATTATTCCTGGTGTTTGCTTAATGTTAAGATACCAAATCACTGTCACCAATGGTAAAGACAAATTGAACATCATAATCATGTGACTAGATATGGCAATCTTTTTTAGAGAATATTTTCATGCTTCGCTTCCAACCCAGAAGCTATAAAATTTGTGGGAATATTACTATTCCCCTAGCCAATCATATGTACAACAGTTGGCTCCATGAATCAATGAAATTACCTAATTTCATACTAGCTTAAAAATACATCGTCTCAACAATGAAATACATCATCTCAAGATAAAGTAGGAACTTTATCTCCACAAATTAAAAAACTTGCCTTTTTCTATTAAACAACTATGATGGAATAAGTAAACAATTGAAGAACAAAAGCAGGAATGAAAGAATAATCTTCATTTGAATCACAGAACGAATCCTAAAAAGCAAGCTTAATCAAATGCTTGTGGTTTTTTTTGTCTTGTTTCTAAGGATATAACACTTAGAATCTTCTTGGGATTTTTTAGTTTCTTTTCTCTCACAAAGCAAAAAAAAAACCAGGCACTATCATCTATAATTTAATTTTGAGGAAGATTGGGAGAATAGTATGAGTATTTCTATTACATAGATAGTTCATTATAAAAGACAACATTTTGCTGTATTTGTTCAAATTAAATGTGTTTTCTGAAAACAGCATTTTTGTCTCCTGGTGTGAGCAGAATCTCAAAGTGTTTTTATTTGCATGTAACTCAGTAGCATGCATGATCATTGGCCAGCCAACGCCAGCATTTTGTTTTTCAAAGAACAATACATGCTCTGATAATCTTTATACTGACCTGTTCATCTGATGGAATATGAATATATATGCCTGTATCTTTTTGTGAGTTTCCTGTTGCTATTTCTGTTCTGGAGAAACTGTCCTGACTTAACTAACAACTTGGCAACCCTATGAGCTCAGAAATGCTCCCCTGGGGTGATGTGCTTTAAATTAGCATTGCTGGTAAATGCTTTCAAGAACTATACAATTATAGCCAGATGAACACATCCTCATACAATTTCAGGATTAATATTAGTCTCCTAACAACCTAGAAACCAAGATCATAATTACCGACTGCCATTTCCCCCCATTGTCCAGGTAACGGGCCCTCAATATATGACCAATTTGAAAGCTGGGAATCTTGGGGGAAAGCATCAGGTCTGCTGTTGGGAAATTGAATTCAAGTGTAGTCCTGCTCCCTGAACGCTCATATTCTTCTTTCCTCTTTGTGCTATTTGTTGTTCTCTATTGTGCACAGCTATCGTTTGTGCACACATTCTGTGTTAGATTTTCTACCCGATTGAGCTTGAAAAACCAAAGCTTAAGTACTAAATGTTTCCCTAAGGCCTGAATGGACTTAAAAGGACATAGGTGCAAAAAAGAAAAGAAAGGAAAATAGGGAGAGAAAACACGGCTTGTTAAGTTGTTGCAATAATCTCATGCTGAGAATAAAGACCTTCAGAGTTAAGAGAATGAAAAACACTCTTCTAAATAGATCGCTTGCTTTTGTTGCACAGGTGGCAAGGCCTGGAAATACAAGATACGGGCAACAGCAGGGCAGCCTGCTAGCTTTTCATTAAGCTTAGAGAATAGCAGAATTGTGGAGTGGTTTCTTCCCACTCTACCAGAGACACAGACTACCTGACAACCTGGACTTTGGAGTGCTGGCTTGCTGGTGTGTTTTCTACCAGGAAATACTCTGGGGAAAGAGCAGCTCTCCCTATATTTTGTAGAATTTTACCTCCTCCCCCTTTATTAAAACAAAGCCTTTTCCCATGGAACATAGATCTGTGATCATCACTGTTTTGGACTTTCCTCTAGATACAACTTCAGAGAAAATGCTAGCTCTGGATACTGCCACTTAAAATTATGCAAGGGTAATGTGCCATGACAATGGGCAAACTTTTTGGTTCAGGAACTAAATCACCACCTCAATAAATGAGCAATAAACTGAAAAGCTTCTTTACAGAAAAAAAAAACCAAGCAGAACATCATCAGAATGAAAATGAAACCTATGGAATCAGAGAAAATATTTGCAAACCATATATCTGATATGAGTTTAATTTCCAAAATATATAAGAAACTCATGCAACACAATAGCAATAAATAAATCCTCTATAATAAAAGGCTAATATGCAAATTGTCCCCTCAGGAGTTTGACCAACCAGTTCAACCACCCTCTATGACGTGCGCTGACCACCAGGGGGCGACTTGGAACAAAGGAAGGCCCTGGCCGGCACCAGAAGGCCCTGATTGGCCCTGATTGCAGGCCAGGCCTGGGGATCCTCTAATTAATTAATAATAAATACAAATAATAACCCAATTAAAAATGGGCAAAGGATTTGAATGGACACTACTGCAAAGAAGATGTATAAATGGCTAAAAGGTATGCAGAAAGATGTTCAACATTATTAATTATCAGGGAAATACAAATCAAAATTATAATGAGCTATAAACTGACACCTATTAGGATGTGGCTATTTTCAAGAAATAAAAGACAACAAGTGTGGACAAATTTGAATCCTTGGGAATGTAAAATGGTGTGAGCACTATAGAAACAGTATGGAGGTTTCTCAAAAAATTAAAAACAGAACTACCGTATGACCCAGTAATCCCATTTAGGAGTATATGTCCAAAAGAATTGAAATCTGAGTCTCAAAGAGATATCTGCACTCCCATGTTCATTGCAGTTCTAGTAGGACCCTTAAATCATGCACCAAATGTCCATCAACAGATGGATGGCTAAATAAAATGTGGCATATGCATACAATGGTATATTATTCAGCCTTAAAAAGGATGAACATGGATGACAACATGGGTGAACCTGGAGGACATTGTGCTAAATGAAATAAGCCTGTCACAGAATGACAAAGACTACATGATTCTCTTTATAAGAGGCATCTAAAAATAGTCAAACTCAACAAAGCAGAAACTACAATATTGGTTGCCAGGAGCTAGGAGGTAGAGAAAATGAGGAGCTATTGTTTAATGGTTATAAAGTTTCAGTTATGCAAGTTGAATAAGTTCTACATATCTGCTGTACGAAATGGTACCCAGAGTTAGCAATACAGTAGTGCACTTCAAAATTTGCTAAGAGGGTAGATCTTGTGTTAAATGTCCTTTCCACAAAAACAAACACAAAGGGACACAAGGAAACTTTAGGAGGTGTTTAATATGTGTATTACCTTGATTGTGGTGATGGTATCACATATGTTAAAACTCATCACACTGTATACATTAAATCTGTGCAGTTCTTTGTATATTAGTTATATCTCAATAAAACTCTTGAAAATAAATGAACAATAAAACAAAATGAAAGAATAATATTGTTGAATGTGAAGAGTGGAGGGAAATTTAAATAAATACCTAAGTGTTGGCTGCTTTTATCTGTCTTCAGCACAATATCAAAAAATAGCATGAGTTGGCCATAATTCATAGATTATAATTCCTAACCATAACTTAAAGAGTTCTAGTAAGACTCCTTAAATCATGCAACACTGATTTTAATTTGGTGGTTATGCCCAATCAGATTAAATATTTGTGTTTCGATGTCATTTTATTCTTGATACAGCCATTTCCGACTTTGGGGGTTTAGTTCAAACTTCACGGATGAGAAAAAAAAAAGTGTGGGTCAGAGAAAATGAATGGGTTTCTTTAAACAGACATTTTAAAGGTCTGGTGGGAATGAGGACATAATTGCTCTCAAGTTTCTGGTTAGTTGTTAAATTCACATTCTTTGATATTAACTGTCTTATACAGCTCTTCAGGCTGTCAGAAAAAATAGTTCAAGATAATTCAGAAGCAAAATATGAGAAATATTTTCAACTTCATACATCTCCAAAAATGAATAAATATATGCTTTAGAATACAATGATAGTTTAGGTCAGTGGTCAGCAAACTCATTACTCAATAGAGCCAAATATCAACAGTACTTCAAAATAGGCTCGCCCAGGCTGAAAACCGACTTCTGCGCATGGGCCACGAAGTTTCAATCACACTGTACGCGCGCCCGCACATGGTATTTTGTGGAAGAGCCACCCTCAAGGGGCCTAAGAGCCACATGTGGCTCGTGAGCCGCAGTTTGTCGACCATGGGTTTAGGTCATAAAGCAGAAGATTGTGACTTTGCAGATATACCAGTGTAACTGTCCCAGATAACCCCTTCAAGGAAATCTAAGGTCCGTATCAGGCACAGAGCAGGGCTGATCAGGAGGTAGGGGCGCCTTCCCCTGACACGAACAGACCAGGGCGGATAGGGAGGTTGTGGCCCCGCCCCCTGTCACACAAAGAGCCGCAGGGCGATCAGGGGGTTTGGGCGCTGCCCCCATCACGCTGATCCCGGTGCCAGGAGGCCTCTCGGCTCCGCTGATCCCAGTTCTGGGAGGCATATCCTTTTACTATATAGGATAGAAGCCTGGTGCATGGGTGGGTCTGGCTGGTTTGCCCTGAAGGGTGTCCTGGATCAGGGTGGGGGTCCCCACTGGGGTGCCTGGCCAGCCTGGGTGAGAGGATGATGATGGCTGTTTGCAGCTGGTCACACACCCTTCAGGATGGGGGTCCCCACTGGGGTGGCTGGCCAGTCTGGGTGAGGGGCTGAGGGCTGTTTTCAGGCTGGCGGGTGACTGAAGCTCCCAACTGCTCCTTTTTTTCTTTTTTCTTTTTATTCTGGGCCAGCTTTAGCTCTGGCTTCAGCTCTGAGGCCTCTGCTGCTGAAAGCAGGTATCTGGTTTGTTTGGGTTCTATAATCGAAACAATGTATAAACTCCAGCTCTGAGATCCCGGCTCACTGAAAGCAGGTTTCTGGGGTTTTGTTTAGCTTCTATATTTGTTACAATGTTTCAAACTGCAAGCTCAGAGGCCGGCAAGGCAGGCGGGGAACGTTGGAGTCCTCCGTCACTGAAGCAAGCAAGCCCCATGTTAGCTTGAAGCTGCCTGGCTGCCGGCTGCCATCTTGGCTGGCAGTTAATTTGCATATCACCCTGATTAGCCAATGGGAAGGGTAGTGGTCGTACGCTAATTACCATGTTTCTCTTTCATTAGATAGGATAACATACATCAATTAAGATTCAATATTATGTCCTCATGTTTATAAAAGAAAGGGGAAAATATAGCCATTTGAATAAAGTTGCACTTTTATAATAACAAGTATGCACCATTTTATATAAGTATACTATGTTAGCTCCTTGAGTAAGGGACTTTGTCTTTTTTTTTTTTTTTAAATATATTTTATTGATTTTTTACAGAGAGGAAAGGAGAGAGATAGAGAGTTAGAAACATCGATGAGAGAGAATCATCGATCAGCTGCCTCCTGCACATCTGCCACTGGGGATATGCCTGCAACCCAGGTACATGCCCTTGACCGGAATCGAACCTGGGACCTCTCAGTCCGCAGGCCGACGCTCTATCCACTGAGCCAAACCGGTTTCGGCAGGGACTTTGTCTTATGTTTCTATAAACTTTAATAGCTAGCACAATGCCTGATCATGTAGTATGTGCTCAATAAACAATAATTAATTAATTTGGACTAGTAAATTCATAAGGAACAATAACTTTACCTTCAATTCAATGTCCGTAAAAATGCAGTCCCTGCTCAGAAAATTGTCTTTCCTCTTATCTGACAAATAGCACTAGCTTCCAACAGTTTTCACTTTTTGTCTTAGCTATCAGAAAACTCTACACTATATTTTGTGCTCCACCATAACTTTTGCTGGAATTTCAAAAGCACAGAAGTAGGAGAAAAATTACAGTGCATTCTTATTTATTCATCAAAGCACACATAGGCAAACACTGTTAGCCTGACTCCTATTGCCAAATGTACTTGAATGCAATAAAATTAAATTTCACCTAAAATAATTTATACTTCCGAGTGACATTCTTTTCCCCCTTTCCCATAATTTCAGGCCAATGAGATTTTTACCAAATGTATATTCCAACTTAGTCTGGCCTTAGAAATATAGTTTAGAACAAAACTAAGAAATCTAAAAAGCCAATGTACTAATACTTATAGGAAGAAAGTGTTGATTCAAAATGTACAAATCTCTTTTGAGGACCAGATGGACTATATGAACGAAGTTGTGTATTTTTATGGCTCACCTGTGTTCCACATCATAGCGACATGGGATGGGTTCTAACAGAGTGGGTTCCCTAACACAATTTAAAAGCTTGACAACAGTAGTTTCTTGAAGAGTACGAGCATGCGCTTTTTCCAAGGAGAAATAACAGTTATAACATTAATAAGATCATGGTGTCCAAAGGCAGACAGATGGGAGTGCTGGTCTTCACGTTAGTCTCACAAAGGCATAAGGCTCAAAATAATTCTGATGTTAGCAGCTGTATATAATTCAGTGCTTGTGGTGGCTCACGGATAAGGAATGATAATCTCCTCTCCCTTATAAAAGGGGTAAATATGAGTTTGTTTGCACAGACTAAGGTTACAGAGAAAGCCTGAAGTATAGAGGGCTCATAAGCTTATTTGGTTACAGATATGATCTTTAACTTTCCCTAGCCAGAGAAGCCGAAAATAAACATTTCATAACTTTTAATGTGTGGTTAGCAAATATAGCTGGCCCATGGTCATGTCCCTGCAGCTGGAGTCCTGGACAGAGTCAGCTTAACTGGATGCCTGGGTGCCTTGGCTGCCTGCTTAGAGCCTTCCCTATAGTTTCAAAAGAACAGGGACCTTTTTATCCGCTTAGCTCAGTTGCTATAAACACTTGCTGTATGTTAAATGACTTCTCAGGTCCATCCAATCCGATTTGCACATCATTAGTCTGTGCAGAATGAAATGGATGCCTTTGGATATTTAATTTTGTTAAATACTGAGATCTTTGTAAGGGAAAAGCCCTTCATATAAAATATTACATCAGGGTTGGCTAACATTCCTGTTTCATGAATCACTGCTACCTTCAAGTTGTCCTTGAAATTTCAAACTCACTCTAGACACTTCCAGACATGTACAGTATGTCTTTTTTGTTTTGTTTATTTATGTTTTGACTCAGATGCCAACTGTGCCATGAAAGAATGTGTAAAATTTAGCATCGGAGCAAATGCCCTTCGTGTACATCAAAAATAGAAAAGAAAAGCAGCATTACACACCCGAGAGGAAAATGCTAGTCTAAATGCCAGAAAAATGCATCATAGGTCCACGCTTCACCCCGACTTACCATAGTTATTCAGTGAGCATCACTCATCTTTTCTATTTCTCCCTGATAATGGACATGTTCATGCTAAACGCCTCTATTTTCATGTGCATTCAAACTATACTACAAAGCCATTGTAATCAAAACAGCCTGCTACTGAACAACAGGCATATAGATCAATAGAACAGAACGGAGACAGAGACTCCACGACATATGGTCAATTAATACTTGACAAAAGAGGCAAGAGCATACAATGGTGTAAAGGCAGTCTCTCCAACAAATGGTGTGGGAAAATCGGATAGGTACATGTGAAAAAAATGTACCAACTCACACCATACACAAGAATAAACTCAAAATGGATAAAAGACTTAAATGTAAGTTGCAAAGCCATAAAAATCCTAGAAGGAAACATGGGCCGTAAAATCTCAAACATCTCACGTAGTAGAATTTTAACAGATAACATCACCTAGGGCAAGGGAAACAAAGAAAAAGTAAACAAATGGGACTATATCAAACTAAAAAGCTTCTGCACAGCAAAAGAAACCAGCATCAAAATGAAAAGGAAACCCACTGTATGGGAGAACATATTTGCCAATGATATATCTAATAAGGGGTTAATTGCCAAAGTAATAAAGAACTCGTGGAGAAACTAAGATGGCGGCATAGGTAAACACCGGGAAATTGTCGCCTCACACAACAATTAAAAATTACCGCAAAGGACTGAGCAAACATCATCCAGAACAACAGAAAGGCTGGCTGAGTGTAAATTCTACAACTAGAAGGAAAGAAAAGCATGCTGAGAGCCAGAGGCGCTGCGGAGGTGAAGTGCAGAGGTACTGCGGCTCGCGTGCGCGAGGAAAGGGGGTGGCACCTGAGGACGCGGCTGTCTTTTTGAATCACAAGCTCCCGACTGCTCTGAACTCCGGTTCCGGGAAGTCTCTGGGGACCCAGGACTCATACGGGGAGAAGTTGGTCTGTCCGGCAGCGGGCGACCTTGAAGGCGGCTTTCCCTCAGAGGTGCTTGCAGCAATTAGCGGGTCACTGAGACCCGCGACTCCGGGCGGAGAATCAGCCATAGCTCCTTGATCTGCCCTTTGATTCCCTGAGACCCCGCCCCACCCAGGCTGCGGCAGAGGCTTTTGCATGTGAATGTACCTAACTGCAGCCGAGCCAGGCAGACCCAGAACTTCCAAGAGAAGGCCCAAGGCCCCCCAGCGGCTTGCATTGCTTCACAGCTGAGCCTCTTCGTGGCTCCTACTGTGTGGCCTCAGGCAGAGGCTGAATTAGCACCTCCTTAGATCCAGGAGCCACTGTACCCAGTGGTCAGAGGGGGACCATCCAGACTGCAACTCCTCAGATCCATAAGGGACACACTCAGGGAGCAGACTCAGTGAGCACCAAAGCCCCACTGAAGCAAGTCTTGCCCCAGAAGGGTGTCTTCAGCACAGAAGTTCTCCCACTTTAGACACAGCTGATTCTCACAGCCAATTGGCCTGGAGGTCAATTCCTCCCAGTGATTCTACAACAACCAAGGCACCAAGAGTGCACCAAGAGTGTCCACCCCAGGTAACTGGGGAGGCTGAGCTACTGGGCCCTACAGGACACCTGGCGCGCAGGGCCACTCTATCAACACAGGGAAGCTGCCAAAATGCGGAGACAAAGAAACAGGTCACAAATGGCAGAAATGGAGGAAAGCAAACGACTGGATATAGAGTTCAAGGCCACGTTTATAAGGTTTTTCAAGAATTTTATGGAAACCGCCGATAAATTTAATGAATCCCTCAATAAGTATAGGGAGACCATGGAGGACATGAAAAAGGACCAACTAGAAATTAAGCATACACTGACTGAAATAAAGAATAATTTACAGAGATCCAGCAGCAGACAAGAGGATCCCAAGAATCAAGTCAAAGATTTGAAATACAAAGAAACAAAAAATACCCAACCGAAAAAGAAAAAAGAAAAGAGATTCCAAAAATATGAAGATAGTGTAAGGAACCTCTGGGACAACTTCAAGCGTACCAACATCAGAATTATAGGGGTACCAGAAGGAGAGAGAGGGCAAGATATTGAAAACCTTTTTGAAGAAATAGTGACAGAAAACTTCCCCTACCTGGTGAAAGAAATGGACTTACAAGTCCAGGAAGCGCAGAGAACCCCAAACAAAAGGAATCCAAAGAGGACCACACCAAGACACATCATAATTAAAATGCCAAGAGCAAAAGATAAAGAGAGAATCTTAAAAGCAGCAAGAGAAAGACAGTCAGTTACCTACAAGGGAGTACCCATATGACTGTCAGCTGATTTCTCAACAGAAACCATGCATGCCAGAAGAGAGTGGCAAAAAATATTCAAAGTGATGAATAGCAAGAACCTGCAACCAAGATTACTTTATCCAGCAAAGCTATCATTCAGAATAGAAGGTCAGATAAAGAGCTTCACGGATAAGAAAAAGCTAAAGGAGTTCATCACCACCAAACCAGCATTATATGAAATGATGAAAGGTATTCTTTAAGAAGAGGAAGAAGAAAAAGGAACTCTTACCATTTGCCACAGCATGGATGGAACCGGAGAGCGGATAAATACCGCGTGATCTCACTCATTTGTGGAATATAATGAACAACATAAGCTGATGAACAAGGACTGATCCAGAGACGGAGAGGCATTGATTGGACTGTCGGGACTTGGAGGGAAGGTAGGGGAGGGTGGGGGTAAGGGGGAAAGATCAACCAAAGGACTTATATGCAAGCATATAGGCCTAATCAATGGACATGGACAACGGGGGGGTGAGGGCATGAGCGGGGGGGTGGGGGTGGAGGATAACGTGGGGACAAGGACACATATGTAATATCTTAATCAATAAAAAATATATTAAAAAAAAAAAGAACTCGTACAACTCAACACCAGGAAGACAAACAATCCAATTAAAAAATGGTCAAAGGATCTAAATAGACCCTTCTCTAAAGAGGACATACAGATGGTCAATAGACATATGATAAAAATGCTCAATGCACTAATCATCATAGAGAGGCAAATTAAAACTGCAATGAGGTATCACCTCACACATGTCAGAATGGCTACCATCAATGAACCAAAAAACAACAAGTGCTGGCAACTATGTGGAGAAAAGAGAACCCTAGTACACTACTGGTGAGAATGCAAAAACAGATGGAGTTTCCTCAAAAAATTAGAAATGGAACTGCCTTGACCCAGCGATTCCCACTTCTGGGAATATATCCTAAGAATCCTGAAACATCAATAAGAAAGGATATTTGCACCCCTGTGTTCATAGCAGAGTTACTTACAATAGCTAAGATCTGGAGACAGTCCAAGTACCCACCAGCAGATGAGTGGATAAAAAAGATATGGTACATTTACACATGAAACACTATGCTACATGGGTGTATAAAAGAAGGATCCATTACCCTTTGCAACAGCATGAATAGACCTGAAGAGTAGTATGCTAAGCGAAATAAGCCAGTCAGAGAAAGACAAGTATCGTATGATCTCACTTATATACAGAATCTAATGATCAAAATACACTGACAAATTAAATAGGCCCAGAAGCATTGATGCATGAAACAGACTGATAGATCTCAGAGGAGGGGAAGGTGAGGGGACTGGAAGAGATTAGCAGATAACTTATATGCATACATGCATAGCTCATGGACACAGACAATAGTGTGGTGAAGGCGTGGGGTGGGATGGGAACCGGGTGAAGGGGGGCAAATGGGAGGATAAATGGGGGGCATCTATCAACAATAAACAATAAATTTAAAAAAACAGATAAATAAGCAAAAAGTTACATGTACTTGTAAAATTTGAATTTTGACAGTGTTCATGCAATAACTGCTTATGATTATAAATAGGACAATCACTTTCAAAAACTAGATTTTAATTAGGCCAACCCACCATTGATGCTTTAGAGGCAGTGCTGTGATCTCACGTTGAGGTGGCTGGGATGTGTCCTGGGCTTTTCTGTGATGATGCTTCCTTCGCCTGCTGCTCTGGGGCCTGCCTTTCACAAGATGTCACTGAGGTAATGAATTGCTCCTGCAGCAGCTACACAATGGGACGGAAGCTTGATGGAACAAGCAGCATCACTATCATTTCTTGGGAATACCCTCACATCACTTTCCTCATGAAGTTTCCTTGCTGCTATAAGATGACAGCCACAGGGCCAAACACGTCTCACCAAATCTCAGTTTCCTATCACTTTGCCTGCAGGGCTTCTGGTAACAGGTTTCACCTGAGAAATTTCAGAGGCTGCGGTTGCTTTCAAAAGATGACCCATTTTGCAACAGTAACAATTTCACAGTCTGTGGGTTTTAACTTTTATATGGGACTGAGTTTTTTATATGATTAAAGAAAAGGGAGGTACTTTGATATTTATTGGATGTATTTCATGGTAAGAGTTTAAGGTACATGTGTGTCTCATTTGAACTCCAAAATAGCCCTGAAATCAGAGGGTATCCTGATCCTTGCTTTTCGAAAACAGAAACTGAATCTCCCAGGGGCCTTGTTAATTGCTTTCTTTTTCAAAATATTTTTTTTTTAATTACTGAAACTGTGACAATAAGGGTAACCATCATTCCATTGAAAATTACCAATACTGTGACTATTTTTAATCCAAAACATTGTTGAGAAGCAAGAAGTGGGAGATATTCCCGAATGATAGAAAGTTGATGGGATTCTGTCTCAGAAAATCGAAACCGAGGACAGCACCATTAAAAACACATAGAGGTGAAAACGGCTGCAGAAGGAGGAGTGACGGAGAGGTCTCTGGAGCCAGAACCAATAGGTGCAGGAGGGCACCTTGGGCCCAGGGGAAGCAACAGGTGAGGCTCTGGAGACTGCAGAGGGCAATGGCATTGGCGCCCAAGTAAAAGCCAGGATTGTGAGCACTGAGGCGAAGGAGGCGGGACATTGCTCCAAGTAGCCCCAACCCCCAAGGTAGCTCGTGGCAAAACCAACAGCATGTTTCCCACCTTCCCCATGGTCTGGAAGTGGGCTAAATAGAAGCATTGTGCATAGACAGGTGAGTGGGAAATTTTAAATATAAGAATGACTGCATAACTAAGGGTCGCTAAGCTCAACTCTGAAGAGACAATAATCTTCATAAAATAATGATAAATTCAATATGACTGCAGCCAAACTCATAGGACTTTCATGAAACTAGACAAGGTGATTGAGGAGGGACAATTGGGATAACAAATATCAAAACATACTATAAATTTATGAAAATGCATGCTGTACGTTAGCATAGGAATAGACAAGGAGATCCATGGAAGAAACTGGAGAGTCCAGAAAAAAGAGATGTGTGTGTGTGCGTGCGCTAATATGTGAGAAAAAAAAGGAAAATTTAAATTAGCATAGAAAGTTTGGATTATTTTTAAAGTGTAATTAGCCCTTTAAATTAAGATTAGCCCTAGCCAGTTTGTCTCAGTGAACAGAGCATCGGCCTGTGGACTCAAGGGTCCTCGTTCGATTCCGGTAAAGGACACATGCTCCAGTTGCAGGCTCAACCCCCAGTGGGGAGCGTGCAGTAGTCAGCCGATCAATGTTCTCTCATCATTGATGTTTCTATCACTCTCTCCCTTCCTCTCTGAAATCAATAAAAAAATATATTTTTTAAAATAAATTAATTAAGATTAAATTGGCAGTTTACTGAACACCATACACAAAATGAATTACAGAATGACTAAGAAGGTAATGTAAATAACAAAATTATTGAAAAATTGCAAAATAGAATGTCTTCTTAATCTTGAAAAATGAGAAAGGGCCTCCCACAAACTAAAATGATAACACTTCAACTATATAAAATCTTACAACTTTGGCAAAGATTATCATCAACATCTATAATAATAATAAAAAATTCAGAAAAAAATATTTGCAAGAAGTTTGTAATACAAGTAGTAGTACAGGTTAGTGATATAGGTAGTAATTACCATTGTATATAAAGACCTTCCATGTCATTAACAAAATAGAAAATTGTCTTATAAGAAATTGGATAAAAAAATACAAGGAAGAAATTCACTGAAAGAAAAACTGTATAATAATAATATATATATATGTTTAGCATATATATGAAATCATGCTAAATATTAATAGTACTCAGTGCAATTAAAATGAAAACAATATCACTATATAATTTTTACTCCTCAGATTAAATAAACTTTTTAAAAATTTGATAATATCCATCTTGGGGAAGGTATGGAGAAATAGGTACTTTCATACTCATTGGTGAAAGTTTGAGGTAATAAACAAATTGTAGAGGGTACTTTTGTGAACATGTATTAAAATTAACATTTCTATATACCACATTCATGACTTTTATTTCTATATATCTAGTATATAGAAATGTATATTTTCCCAAAGATTCATGAATATAAAAGTTCATTGCTAAATATTTTAAAGCAAATAAATCAAATTAATCTATTTTCTGCCAGAGAATAACTAAATAAATCATGGCATGTCAGTTCTATGAAATATATTGCACTTAGTAAATAATGATTTATATCTATATAGACTAACACTAAAGAGTTACCAAGATAAATCCTTAAAACACTAATCCATTTCAGAATAATGTGTACAGTAAGATCTACTTTATATTTTTCAAATTCATGTATGTGAGTGTGTAAGAAAAAAGTGTGTAAAAAAAGAAAAAAAGAGTGTGCGTAAATGCAAGAGATAGTGGATTGTTTTGAAATAAGTTTGTGGTGGTAGAGAAGTGGTGGAATTTAAGAAGGGAAATACCTTTAATATGGTATATAGCAAATTTTTAAGTATCATCTCTCTGTGTGCAACTACAAGCTAAGATAAACTCTCTCTTACGAACCTAAAGTAAGGAATATCAGCTAATAAAAGTATCTAATTGCATAGGCTTCATTATCAAAACATGTTTCCTCTCCAACCCTCATGGAAATTTCAAAAAATAAAATAAAGAAATTACAACCTTTTTATTATTTCATTTAAAACATAACATTTGTAGTAATTCAATTATGTGGAATCACTATTTCTACTTTCAAAACCAAGAAAGCAAAATATTAAAGTAAAAAATAAAACATTGGTTTGGAGAGGAAATAAAAGATTCTAAAAGTATAGCCATAGAATTGTCTTTTTCAAATTTTTACCACTGCTTTTTACTAGACCTTAAATCATTTTAGCACTCTCCCATGGATAAAATTCTAATTTCACTTCATTTACTTGGATATTTGAGGCCAAATGAATTTGAAGTATGAATAACAAAAGTAATTACTCTAAACTTTCTATTTTGGCTATGAAAACCATATTTGGCAAGATTTCCCAATATAATTTAGTTGGTACTTGGCAAGATTTCCCACCATAATCTATGATATAGCTAACTGATGCCTTTGGCATTTTTCTGTAGACAATTTATTCCCAGTGTTATAAAATGACAATGAGGTAGATTACAGTTTTCTTTAGAAATTAAAGATGGAGTTATCTCTTTAAATTTTAAGTCTTCAGAATGAAAAATAATTGAAGATAAATTCTTGTATGATTTTGTATCAGTCCTCAATTTTAAATAATAACTGGAAACAAATCAACAGAGAACATCATTAACTTCCATTACAAAATCTCTTCAACATTTTTATTCTTTAGTTCTAATCAGAAGTCAGAAAATCAGCTTTCATTTTTGTGCATTAGCTTTAAGAATCTTCACAATACTGATAGAATGCCTGGAACTGGAAGATATGTGGGAACTTAAGTAGAATTTGTCAACTTGTTTCTCTTGCATTTTGGTTTTTGAGCCCCTGGTAAAGGATAAAATTCATTTCAACACCATTCACTGAAGGTTGGAACGTGGAAGCTACCATGAATGGACAGAGGCAAGAACAGGCTTGTGTGTAGAAGGCATAAGTGAGAGGGTTCTGCATGTACTAGTAAATGAAAGCTATGGACCAGGAGTTTGGAATAAGGCTAATTGATATTTGAAAAGATATGGACAAAGCTCACTACATTCGGACTACATAATTCAGAGTTATGGGTCTGGATTGTTTGTTTGTTTGTCTGTCTGAATCCTCTCCCAAGGATATTTTTTCCCATTGATTTTTAGAGAGAGTGGAAGGAGGGAGGAGAGAAAGAGAGAGAGAGAGAGAGAGAGAGAGAGAGAGAGAGAGAGAGAGAGAGAGAAACATCTTCATTTGAGAGACACATTGACTGGGGCCAGGGATCCAAACTGCAACCAAGGTATTTGCCCTTGATCAGGAATTGGGCCTGCAACCTTTCGGTCCTCAAGCCTATGCTCTAACTCCTGAGCCAATCCAGCCAAGGGCTGGGTCTGAAGTTTTAATGGTTATTTTGTAAGATTATGTTCTAAATGTTCTGAAAGACGCTGAATTACACATATTGTTTTCCTTTATAGGTCTCTCTCCCCTACTAGACTGAATTCCATGAGGAGGGGATAGGTTTTAGAATTTTCTGAATCCTCAAGACCTAATACAGTGACTACTGGAGTAACTGCTAAATTTGAGTAAATTAATGTATTAATGCATCAATCAATCAATTAGAAAGTGACTCAATATATCCCTTCTAAATTCTGAACAAATATTCTAACTTTATATAATTTGGTAGATAAACCAATACTTATTAAGGTATTAAGAGCCTAGCATTTATTTGGTCTTATGTTTAACTACATGTTGAAGAATATTTTTAAAGTGTGACCACATTCTCAAGAAGCTACAATCTAGGCAAGTGAGAAGATGAGGGTAACACTCTGAAACAACAACAAACATAAGCAGCCAGCATGTGACTAAGAGTGTGTAAAGATCCAGAATTGGGAAGGTATGGGGCACAGCAGCCTAAGACACTTTCCTTACCCTGATTAACTCCTATTTATCTCTCACATTTAACTAAAATGTCTAAGAAGCCTTCTCTGTGCTCCCATAGCATCCTGTATTTTTCCTTTTTGTCACTTATTACAATTAGTCATTATGTATTTATTAGTGTAATTTTCATTAATTAATATCAGTCTTTTCCAAACAGGAATGTCAGGGATCATGTGTCTCTTGTTGACTACTGTATATTCAGTGTCCCTAGTACATTCTGGACTATTGTGAGTGCTCAATAAATATTGGTTTAATTAATTATGCATTCTAATGGGCTTGTTCAAATTCTTTTCCATACCATAGAGTAAAACCAAACTATCTGAAACTTAAAAAATAAAAAACCGACTCCCATCCTTGTTGCTTTGAAATTGGAACAAATATCTTTATAATGGAAGATGTATACTTACATTATTTAGAAACTACAGCACTTTTCTGCCTTCTTTCTACTTACTGTCCAAAGGAGAGTACTTGACAAATAATATCTGTTTCTCTGTGAAGAATATAGATTAATAATATTTCAAATTTTAATCTACAACAGATTTTGGGGGGGTAGATAAATATATAAAGAGACAGATGGATAGAGTGATAGATCAATAGATTGCTCTATTGATAGAGACCAACAAACAGCTAGATACAGAGTATATTCAGCTTGGCTGGTTCATATATCTGTGAGTCCACTAGAAGTCAGCTGATCTGGATTGGACATGCAAGTTCACTTAAAGCTAGCACTGGTGTATTGTCACTTCTTCCTATTCTATTGGCCAAAGCAAGTCACATGGAGAAACTTAAAGTCAAGTACCAGAGAAATATACACTGCCTCTTTAATGGGAAGACCATATTCACATAAAAAGGACTTATATACAGGAAGGGTTTGTCCCAAAGTTTTGAACAAATATGCAACGTACCAACAAGAGACAGGAAATAGAAATATCAAAGCAGAATATATACATACAACCAATTAGACACAGGAGTAGTAAAGGTTGGATGAATGTTTTTCATCACATTTGTAAAGAATTTGTTCCCTATATCATTATATTTTCTCCTGATCTGCAAATATCATGCATGGCATTTTGTGTTGACTATCTTACTTGTTTACACTTATGTATAAGGAAATTTATACTGAGCCCTCTTACTCTAGTGTTTAGCTACAAATAGGATAGCCATTTTTGTATATTTGAGTTTTAAATCATATAAATAAAACCAACTCCAAATATTACTATTCCTTAACTTCATGTCATTATAGTTTACCCTAAATTATATATTATATGTAGTTAATATATATAAATGTTAATCATCTTCTTGGGAATCAAGTTTTTGTTCCCATGATAATGAGACTCATAGTCTTGATAGTGGGATTGGGTTGTATAAGGTGGGAAAGATTAAGAGCCACTGAACTCAGTGCCCTCACAGAGTCCTGCAAAGCTCTTTAGTTTTCTATTTAATTAGGTTCCTAGATCACAATTATCCAACTATTTTACTACTTACAAAACAATATAACATTGGCCAACTACACTATATCTGTATGTCTGGGATGTGTAAAAGTAGTCTTTCTTAACTATTTTCAGTTTTAATAACCACATTTATAAATTTATTATATTTCCAGCACAAGTTATTAATATGCTTACTATAAAATAAGGAACTCTGAGCAACCTGCACTAAATCACTTGCAGTAGGAGTCATACTAGATTGAGTCACAGAAATTTATCAATTGGACAATACATGGTATATTTAAATGATAACTAGAGGCAAGGCTGAAGGAAGCAAACGCATAGGTTATTTAAGGATTTTGACCGGTGAGAATGTCAATTAAAGTTTAGAGGAAACTAAATGGCTATAATTAATACCTATACACAGCTTCTGGCCTTCAGGCTCACCTTGCCCAACGATGCATAATAATTAGAACACATTTTATTACCAGTGGACATCAAAGGATTAAATGTGTGTGAAAGAGCTTTGCAAACTATAACGTTATGAAACAGGATAGCTGTTATTTCCATTAGTATCAAGTGATGCACCAAGTGGACAGGCCACTTGAAACCTCACCAATAAGTATTTAGTGATTGATAAACTTTGAATACTGTGTACACCATAACTAAGGGGATGTGTAAATTATTCTTTTCACTAATCATAAAAGCAGAAGTCAAATTTAAGATTTTACTGAGTTATTTTTCTAATTTAGAAATATATTAATATTAATTGTGATATTAATGTCACTGATTTACTTTTAGATATAAATTCTTCATATAATCAATATTAAGAAACGCTATACCTCCTTATAATTTTACATAGGTTCAAGGAGGAGAAAAAGTTCAAATAAGTCCCATATATCAATCATGTTTATTCTCATTTACATATTTAAAAGCAAAATGAAACAATTAATGATCAGAACTTTAAATATTGCCTGCAACCAGACAAATGTGGGAGCCATAGATTTGAATGAATGGTCTATCAGATTGCTTAGTCCAATATGCCTCCTCAACATAAAGTAGGAATTTAGAGATTTTATATATATGTATGTATATGTATATATATATATATATTTACAAAATTACTACTAACTACAATTAAAACTTATATAGAAATTTGTCCCATAAGAGTTCTGAGGCCTCTGAAAGATGGAGAAGAGATGTGAAGCTGTAAGCTGTCTTCTGTCTTTACATCTCTAGCATTAGTCCATTAAAGAGTAGATCAATAATTTGTTGCAATATTTGGATTTTTTTAATTGAAATGTTTTCCCATGTGACCTGATGACCAAAATATACCATTCCATACTCAGAAGTTAAACACAATCTATTGACTTGCTTGTTAATGTGCTTCTGATGGGCTTGCTCCATTCAATCATCCATCCATCCAGTCATTCATATACCTTCTATGTACCAGGCATTTTGCGAGGTGCTAGGAATACAGGATGAAACAAATCATATTACCTACTTCCAAAAAGCCTATATCCCAGTGGGAAGGCATGTCTGCATATTATTAACAACTAAGCAATAGAATAATTGTTTTAATGGAGAATAATTATTACCTGTATTTGTCCAAGAGAAGAGGGAAATTACTTGATCTGTATATGGATGGATGCATTTTCAGGAGTGCGCCAGGCATTTAAGGAAGAGATATAATAGTGTAGCTGTTTGAAGGAAACAGCACGTGGTTCTATATGGCTGGAAAGTAAAGTACAAAGAGCATAGTATATGAAAAGCTGGCAGGTCAGAGAGTAGAAGCCAAATAACTGTTTAATTTACTCAAATGTTAAAGGTAGAAAATAATTCATCTATAGAATACACTGGGTACTTGAGATAACGTGTTGACATAACAAAAGCATCTTGCTAGAACATCATAGATAAATATGGGGCCACAGAATGTAAAAATATATTCAATAACCTTTAACACCTATGGAAACTAGAATTATTTTTCTGTCAGAAATATAAGGAAGTTCTGCTACATACAATGCAGATTGAACAAGAGAGAATAAGATATAGAGGTGAATGGCAAGGAAGGAAAAGAAATGCTACTGAATCTCACTTTATAAACCTGGACTATGAGGAGCTGGAAGATGCTTCCTTCAGAGTCAGTGGCCAGGAGGCCAAAAGAGGGCTAGAATGGCAGGTGTCTCCATCTATCAAAATGAAAAAACAAAAGGCAGAAAAAAAGTAATGAAATGTATGAAGAATGGTATTTCCAGGGAGGAGAATAAGATTAAGAATCAGAGAGAATCGATGAGCATCAAAAAACAGAAGAAAAATGTAAGGAGACTTGTGATTTATCCTCTCAATAATACTCAAGAAAACATTCCAGCTTCTGATAAGAAAGCAGTTAGGAAGATAGATTGCTTTCTGAGATCAGAGAAGAAGGCATGAAAACTAAAAACACAACTGTAGAATTACCAACTACAGTGGAGATAGTATGCAACACAGAAAATATGCAGGCAATGCAATTTAAAAATATAAGACAAACTCTAGAAAATTTTCCAGAACCCAAAAGTAATTAATCCTATATACGAAAACCCTAATATGCAAATTGACCAAACTGCGGAGGGCCTAAGCTGGCAGGCGGACATTCTTTGAGGGGTCGCAGACTGCGAGAGGGCGCAGGCCGGACTCAGGGACCCCTCCATGCCCCAGTGCACGAAATTTCATGCACCGGGTATCTAGTAGGTAAATAAACACAAAATAAACGAGATTTAGACATATATATGTACTGTAAGCAACAGAGCATACAGATACTGAGCAATAGTTAAAAAATAATGGAAAATTTGTAAAAAGGAGCAAAACAGGACTCTTCAGATAAAAGTGTTTTACTAAGTAAGAGTACTTCTTGTCAAGTAAAAGGTCAAATCCTTGATGTACACTGACTGGGAACAAATGTTTTTTATTGTTGAAACTATTACAGATGTCCCCCAGCCCACCTGCACCCAGCCCCTGCTCCCTCCTCTGGCCTTTACCATACTGAGGTCTGTGCCCATGTGCTATGTATACATGTTCTTTGGCTAATCTTTTAATCTTATAATTTTTTAAGTTTTGTATTTTAAGAGGTTTACAATATCACCGCAAAGGAAAATTAAAAAACAAAACAAAAACAAATTATCTTGAAAAGGGAAAAAAATTGAATCATTTTGGAGACAGACTTCTCTTTTACAGTGCAAAATACCAAGAATCAATGATTTGGGGGGAAATTATTCTGAAACAAGGATTCCATGTCTAGGAAATTGTTTTTTCAGGTTCAAAAGTAACTAAAGTTCTTTAGACAAAGAAGAGGTGTGACATCTATATTTTCTTCCTAAAACATTGCTCAAAAACAATATCTAGCTAAGAGGTGTACCCAAATAAAGAAATCTATGAAAATATAAGAAGTAAAAAATTGATAGCAATAAAATAATTCAATCAAATAATTTGTTTTATGAGGATGATTCGTTTTATAATTGTAACAATTTTTAACGTCTATAAACTTCAAAATAAATATCAAAATAGTATCTAAAAATTAGTCTTCAAAGAAATAACACTAACCTGGACCTAAATGCAAATTAACATTTAAAAAATTGAGAAGGTAGATGAGGAATAATTAAATTATTACATGCCAAAATTTTAACCCTATCCAAGACAAATCATTAAATAATATTTTATTCTTGATATTTGTAATTATAGAAAATATACTCAATTGTATGTTCTATACTTTCAAATTTTTCTCACAATGAAAATATGCTGTTTACAACATTAGGAAAATAAAGCTGACTACAAATTTAAAGGAATTAAAAGAAAAGGAAATAATTGCTCTTATACTTTCTACATTAGCCAAGTGATAGCAATCTATTAGAACTTTTGTATATCTTCAGATTTTCCTCTTTGCTTCCATATCATCAAAGACCACATGAATAATTATTAAAGTATTCAGAATAATCATGTGGTATTTGTCTATGTTTCTTTCTCTCTGTGTCATAACCTATTCATAAGAGTAATTTCTATACATAAATAAATAAACAAAACATTTTTATCAAGTTATGCATTACTAGAGTTTAAAGGACTACTCTGAAATACCATTATGAATTTTATAGAAACAATGCTGTATCCAGAAAAAAAAATGTTAAAACGGCAAAACTTACAAGCATAAAGAGTTTCAAAGGTTATAAACAATCCAAGTAAAAATGGGCCGAGGACCTAAATAGACACTTCTCCAAAGTGAACACACAGATGGCCAAGAGACATATGAAAAATCCTCAGTCACTAATCATCAGAGACATGAAATTAAAACTACAGTGAGGCATCACCTCACACGTGTCAGAATGGTTACTATCAACAGATCAACAAATTACAAGTGCTGACAAGGAAGTGTAGAAAAGGGAATCCTAGTACACTGTTAGTGGGCATGCAGACGGGTATAGCCACTATGAAAAACAGTATGGAGTTTCCTCAAAAACTTAAAAATTTAAATGCCATTTGACCCAGCCATCTCACGTCTATGAATATATCCTAAGAAACCTGAAACACCAATCAGAAAGAATATATACATCCCAGTTTTAGCACTTTTAACAAGAGCTAAGATCTAGAAGCAGACCAAATGCTCATCAATAGATAAGTGGATAAAAAAGCTGTGGTATATCTACACAATGGAATACTACTAGTCAATAAAAAAAAGAAAGACCCCTTACCATTTGCAACAGCATGGATGGATCTGGAGAATAGTATACTGAGTGAAATAAGCCAGTCAGAGAAAGATAAGTATGACATGATCTCACTCAGATGTAGAATCTAATGAGCCAAATAAACGGATGATCAAAAATAGATCCAGAGACATAGAAGCATGAACAGACTATTGAACCTCAGAGGGAAGACAAGGGATGGTGGGTGGGAAGAGATTAACCAATGAACTTGTATGCATATATGCATAACCTGTGGACACAGATGATGGGGTGGTGAGGACCTGGGGGAGGGAGTGCAGGACCAGAGTGGGCTGGAAAAAGTTAATGGGGAAAAAGGAGGACCTATTTAATACTTTCAATAATAAAGATTAAAAAAATATATATTTGGTACATTTACATAATGGAATACTATGCAGTCATAAAAAAAAGAAGGATCTCTTATCCTTTTAGATAGTGTGGAGGGACCTGGAGAGTACTATGCTAAGTGAAATAAGTCAGTCAGAGAAAGACAAGTATCACACCATCTCACTGATATGTGGAATCTAATGAACAAAATGAACTGACGAACAAAATAGATCCAGAAACATGGAAGCATGAAACAGATTGATGACTTTTGGAGAGGGGGGGGGGGGGGGGTGGAGTAAGAGATTAATCAAAGAACTTATATGTACGTATGCATAACCCATGGGCAGACAATAGTGTGGTGAAGGCTTGGGGAGGAGGAGGGAGCAGCGTGGAGGGGATCAATGGAGGGAGAAAGGGGACATCTGTAATACTTTCAACAATAAAAATAATTTTTTAAAAAAGAAGTTATATAGCTTAAACAGGTAAGGCCGAATGAGAAAGCATGGTGGCGGGATTTAACATTTGACAGTTAAATCGCCCATGGTGATTTATACTACTTTACAGTGTATGCACCTTGAGATCCTAGTTCTTACTTTGAAAACCAATTAGTTACTTAGGCAGTGACACTCTTGCTCTGGGAATTGGGATTCACTACCTACAACAATGTCACTGCATAACTTGTGACATCCAAGCCTTAATGCATTTTGTATCACAACCCTTCCCATTTCTACTTTCAAGTGTTTAGAATGTGAAATACAATGTCATAAGCAAATCCGTTGTCTCCACCTATTCATCATAAACTCATTTGTCTGTCTAAAGCTCTTCTTTTTTTTTTAAGAAAAGGAAGAAACTCCTGTTTAAAACGTATAAGCCACAGCTCTGAGGCTTAGTTTTCACCTCAGTAAAGCTAAGATGTTGGATTAAATGACCTCTGAGCCCCTCGGAGCTCCAAATCCTATAATCCTACCATCTGGTCACCTCAGGCTATAGAGTTCAGGGAAGTACTTACCATGTCAACTAATTGAAAAGAATTCATGAATAGCTCAAGTAAAAGCATTTTAACAATTACGTTTTAACGAATATAAGCCTAATTTTTAAAACCAGCAATAGTGGGATTTCCCATTCTTCTCTTTTTCAACAAAACAAGGCATATCTCAAGTTAAATAAACATACAGTGTATTCAATGAATATGTTTAAATTATAGCTGGCAAATTGTCAAAATATCCAAATCTAAGGCATGAAGAAAGAACTTGAGTTTTTTTGCACAGGCTATAGAAAAATAATTGTAACTATAAATACTATACCTTCAGGTTATTAACTTGGTTAGATCACAGTTACCTAGTTATCTTTGTAATAAATATGCCAAAACATGGCAACCCTCCATCAAATAATGTTATGCTCTATTATACTGGTGTCAGGCATGTTTTAACTTAAATTTCAGAAGCATTTACAAAGTAATTCATTTATATTGCCATACCTAGAGATTCTATTACATTCATGATCATCCACTGTGCTCAGAAAATGTAACTAATTTTTCCTTAAAGTAACATGTCAAATGCAGGGAAAATTTGACTCTCTGTACCCCACCTCCACCACCTTGCTGACACCCACATTAACACAAATCACCCAAGCACCATATGTTGTAGCACAAGTGTTAATGAGATGTCAAGTTGTGCAGTTGAGACTTGTTACTTTGATGATCCCGTGTTAGACTCTTAAAAATGAAACTAATTAAAGCATACCCTGAGTGTGAATTTCACTAGGTACAAGGGGGAAAGAAAATTTTACATATTGTGAACAAGTTAGACTTTATGTCCAGAGTTCTTGGAACCTATAGCCTGACCATAAAAATTTACAATGCTTCACTGAGAACAAGATAAAAAGCAAAAATACTATGCTGATCCAGAAAAGCCATAGGTGATGCTCTTCAATACCTGAACACTAGCATTGTGCTCCCCTTATCATACAGACTTATATTTCTTTTAGAGTCCCAGCTTTGTAACCTATAAGAATATACCTTCAGCCCAGCTGGTGTTGCTCAATAGTTAAGCATGGACCCATGAACCAGGAGGTCATGTTCAATTCCTGAGCAGGGCACACGCCCGAACTGTGGGCTCCATCCCCAGTAGGGGCATACAGCAGGCAGCTGATCAATGATTCTCTCTCATCATTGATGTTTCTATCCTTCTCTCCCTTCCTCTCTCTGAAATCAATGAAAACATTTTTTAAAAGAATGTACCTTCTATACAGCCCTTCTTACAAGCTACAAAGTAGAAAAGATTGAGGAAAAGAGAAAATATCCTCACATGTCACAGAGAATCAAGACCATTTGTTTTAAAGAAAAATTAAAAATTAACACCTGAAAAAATAAAACATACCAAAAGCTTAACAGACTGTATTCGTTTAACATGTATCACTAAGTTCGGTGTATTAAATCAGAGTCAAATTAGAGAATTGTAGATTTCCAGGAGCATACATAACGTTAGTGATTCCAAATAATAATATCATCTAGTGAGAGATCCAGCATTGGGTATTAAGATGCTAGTTGTTTATCTTTTCAGCCACTATCCACAATCATGGCATTTGCTATTGTAAAACCAAGATGGACACACTTGGGTGATTTGAAACCTGGTACAATTCAGATAGAAACCCTAGAGAGAATACACAGATGCCTGGGAATTTATTTGTGTCACATTGCAATCTATCCTGCTTATCTCCTTTGTTCCAATGATCAGATAACCATTGACAAAGGCTGGGTTCCAAATAACACAGATTCCCTTAGACAAAATAAATTGTTTCCCACCAAAAGAAAATAAAAAGATTATAAAACTTACAGCTCAGATGTCTTTGTATTCAAGGGACACAGAGAATTAGTGGATGCAAGGAGAAAGCAAGATTGTGGTGATGGTCTCACAGATGTTTACATATTTCCAAATTCATCAGATTGTATATATAAAATTTCATTTATTTGTATATCAAGTGGATCTCCATAAAGCTGTTTAGGGAAAAGTTTTTGGAAGATGGATTTATTTTATGGTATTCATTTTGGAAAAGATGGAAATAATAAAAATAGACATGAAAAATTTCTTCTTGTTTGTCTAGAATCCATCACCATGGCTTTCTCTCTTGGTTTTGCAGGAGGATAAAGGAATTGCAAAGACAAAGAGAAAAAAGAATATGTCTTTCAAGGTTCAATAAGATTAACAACATAGTAAATTAATATTTGTATAGCATTTTAGTTTTTACAAACAATTTTTGAAGACTGGGCAATATTGGAGATGAAATGGTCAAAAACAAACATACTCTGAGGAATGTTTAATAATTTTTGTAGAAAGTATTATGACATCCATTTTTCCCTTGATGGAAGATAATTAATTATCAGGTCAGTTTCTAAACAAGAAGTCATTATTCTTGCTGAAAGGAGTAAGATACATAGACTGAAGTGGGACAGCCAACATAAACAAGAAAACTAAGAGGAAAAATGCCATTCCTTGTTAAAAACATAGTCAGTCATTATGCAGAACTTAATGGAAAAGCCACATCCTCATCAAAGTTAAGTGATAAAGATTTGAACTTTAGCAGAATCTAAGAATAATCTGCAAAGAGTATTATGATGTAGTGAAGCAGGAGGCACCAAATTCCATTGAAATTAGAAAGCAGAAAGAATCATTATTACTTGGGAAAAGATGAACCCAAACCAGAAGAGAAGCACTCCCTCAGTCTCAATCACTGAATTTTCTCACCAACTATTTCACCTTCTTTGTGAAACAAAACTAGAAAACATCAAAGCTCCACTTCACAGTAAGATAATGTATCTATATATAGGCTAGTTGTGTCATATATGTAGTTCCCATTATGGAGTATGGTTTTTCTTAGACTCAACTGACCCTTTTTATCTTCAGCGGGTTTTGACTTGAAGAATTCCCTCAATTAGTTTTAGAGATGAATGCGAATTGGGTGGACCTTGGGAGATGCTTAACAGTTAAGATTTGGTGTCCTGAATGGATAGTTGCATCCTTGACAAAGTTTCAAAATTCCCTCTGAATTTTTTAAATTAACACAAATACAATCACATTTGATATTCACAAAATTCATGTGAAATTGATGGGGCAGATATTAATTCTACTTTATGACAACGCTATTAAAGTCAGTTGTTTAAGCTCAGACAGTTTGTAAGCATATTGTATACAGTATATCATATATATAGCAGCTATTGTATATTATATTATTATATTTTATATTATAGTGTTCTATTCTATTTTAGCTGCTGTAGATCTACAACTGGTTCTAAATCTAAAACCCTTTGCTCTAGTCAGTGGCACACTGAAAGCCTAAAACTTTCTTAGGTAAAAACAATCTAAAAGCTCTTCACTCTTTCATTTAATTTTAAACTCCACAGCTCTCAATGTCAAGCCAAATTCGTGTTGTTAGAGCTTTTTTTGTTATTTTGAACTCTAACACTTAAATTTACTAATTTTTTTTCATTTCAGACAATATTTTGCATAAAAATAAAACAACTCATAGAATTATCAGTGCAATTTATATTTTCAAATGACAGAATTCATCCATATGTTTTCCCCACTGACATATCAGAAAAAAAGCTTGGGTTAGGGATATACCACTATAGACCCATCAAAATGGCTAAAATTTCCACAACTGAAAATTCCAAGTGTTGACAAAACCATAGAGCACCTATACTGTGAAAATCACTTCAGAAAAATGGTCAGCATCTACTAAAACTGAACAAAATAATTCCTTCCTTTGCTGAGTATCTAACAGAATCATATATATATATGAACACAAAAAGACACAAGAAATTACATAGTTTTACTCGTGGTAACACCAAACTGAAAGCAATCCAAGCATTCAAGGGCAGCCCACAAGCCAAATCCAGCCTGTCAATTATTTTCTAAATTATTGGAACACAGCCATAGCTATTCATTTACACTTGTCCATGGCTGCTTTTATGATAAAGTATTGCAACAAAAATCATATGGCCCACAAAGGCTAGAATACTTACTCTTTAGCCATTTACAGATTAAAGTCTAGTGACTTCCAATCTACAGTATACTAGCAAACATCTTTGGGGTACATTCACACAGTGAAATATACTATAGAGCAATAAAAACAAATGAACTACACCTACATGCAGCAATAGCGATAAACCTCACCACATAATGTTAAGTTAAATAATTTATTTAAATTTCAGAAATGTTGAAAACTCAAGGAGCTTCCTGGGTGACATCTGTAACTAGTCTTTATACACAGAGAGCAAGGAGAAATTGAAGAAAGATGCAGACCACTCCAAATTGGCATTTGTCGGGTTTAATAAGCAAGGAACAAGCATGTGAGACTTGTCTTGGGTCCCAAAAGATGAGTAGATCTCCATACATACCCTCCAGAATCTTAACTGGGTTAAGTACACCATCCAGATAGTCTCAACAATAATTCCTCTCTCAAGGCTGCCTCCCTTGCGAATGGCTCCCACTGTGTGAATGGTAGGCAGAATATGTGTGTGTGTGTGTGTGTGTGTGTGTGTGTGTGTGTGTGTGTATCCCCCACATTCAAAGGCTGTTAAATCGCATTGTTTACCCATATCTTCAGAAAAAAATCACTTCTACTGTCATGGTAAACAACCTTCTTCCCTATTTATAATGGTCTGGCCCTCTAGCAACTTCAGCGGGAAATTATAGCTAATTTGCCTACAAATGTCAGGTGGTCATAATAATCTGGCCACTCAGTGTACATTCCAAGGACAGGGGTGGGGGTTAGAAGCCTTTAATCCCCAGGTCCAACTCACAGGTCAACTGGCAGGCATATTCTCTTGATGACCTCCTCCCACAAGAAACTAGCAAAACTTACCTTTGGTCACATCGGATACCTTTGGGGAAAGGAAGGTATTAGTGATTGAAGGCATCGTGAAGATGTTACTAATGATGGAAAGTTTCTAGTTGTAAGTGTTACTAGAAAGATATTTTTACAATCACTCATTGAAATGTCCATTTATATTATGTGCACTTTCTCAGTCTATATCATACTTTGCTGCAAAAGTAGAAGGAAAAAGGTTACATGCTAATTTACTGAGTAAGAGAAGAGGGTCTCATTCAGCTATAATAGGCAAAGATGACCAATCTTGGAAATCTATTGTGAGCAAAATGTTGAGAAAAAGGCAGCCAGGCAAAGATCTGGGAAGAAATATCCGAAACACCAGGAATAGCTGGTATAAAGGCTCTGAAATAAAGACAAAATCTGAGACTTCTCTAGTCAGAAAGATTGGTGTGGCTGTTGTGAATGGTGGACGTGAAGTCCGGGAGATGGCAAGGCCCAGATAGGAGTGAGGTCTTTTAGGTCATGGTGAGGACTGAATTTTATTCTAAATGGATTGGGATGACATTCTCCAGTTTACATTTAGAAAGATCTTCCTGACTAATGTATATCAGATGGACCAGGACAGTGGTCGGCAAACTCATTAGTCAACAGAGCCAAATATCAACAGTACAACGATTGAAATTTCTTTTGAGAGCCAAATTTTTTAAACTTAAACTATATAGGTAAGTACATTCAACTTTAAATTCAACTTTAAATTCACGGTTTTCGTCTTCCGTTTTTCTTTGTTTCTTCTTTGTAGCCATCTCAAACAGGGCACCTAAAAATGTTTCATTTTATAATAATAAAGCCACCAACACAAAATAATTACAATTCTTAAATTAATGACAAAAATACCTGTAGGATTTGCAGCTGGTTGGAAAAATACAGGTAACTTTATGCTTCAAGTAGGTACTTTTGTCACCTGCGTGCGATTTGCAGATGTGACTAGCACTAACCACTGCACGAGACTGCTGACTGACTGGCTCACTCAACTTGTGCATGAATCACACGCACCTCCCCTGCGGCCCGCCGACACCCCCCACTTCTTCTAACAACGCTTCTTCAAAATAGACTCACCCAGGCCGAAGACCGACTTCTGTGCATGGGCCATGAAGTTTCAATCGTGGTATTTTGTAGAAGAGCCACACTCAAGGGGCCAAAGAGCCGCATGTGGCTCGCGAGCCGCAGTTTGCCGACCACTGGACTAGGACAAGAGAGGTGGGGTGAAGGGAGATGCGAGGAAAAGAAATCAACTGGTTGCATACGTACAGGTGAGAACGATAGTATCTTGGACTAGAGGTTTAGCAACAGAAGTCATAAGAAGTGGCAGAATTTGGGGAAGGTACAGACAATGGGATTTGCTGACAGGTTAGGTAGAGATTATACGGGGGAAGGAGAAGATCACGAGTAACTCCTAGGATTTTGACTTGAGTAACTGAATGACAATGATGATACCCTTGGTGGAGCATATTTACAGACAGATACGGAGTGGAGCAAAAGTAGGTTTGTAGTGGTGAGTATATAAAACAATTTCTTCCTGTATTATTATTAATGATTGTATTGTTTGTCATACTAACAACTGTAAACCTACTTTGCCTACCTTGCATATTGATGATTCGGTATGGGTGGCATATGTTTGAAATGACACTTGAAGAAAAGTTGCCTTTATAATCCAAAATTTTATCTTATGTTATCAATCATATGTTATTTAATAAGCCTTAGTCGCCTTATTAATGGGTTCCCTTTGTGAACCGTTAACCAAACTATTAAATGCCTGTCAGCACCAAGCTAAGCAATGGAAAATACTATAGTGACCATGCAGTGAGCTGATCATTACATCAACAAAAGCCCCAAAGCTCAAACCGAAATATAAACCACATCTAATTTTCAGGAGACTCTGCCTCAACAAATGCCACTGAGGTGAATTACAGAGCACTGTTCAGAGAAAGATCCCATGGATTCCAAATAAGCTGGCCTGCCCTGACTTGCTGAATCATTGCTCACATCCTAAATCACAGGAAGGTAGAAGCTATTGCCAAATGGGCTTGAGACATCCTTGAAGAATGATATCTATTAACTCAGTGCAGTTGTCTGGGTAAATCAAGAGTTTAGTTCATATAGTTCCCTTCTGAAGTATTTCTTGACCCTTCCCCCCATTCCTTGACAGAGCGAGATGCCCTTTTTTATCTGATCCCCTAGAATCCTCATTATAACATTTAATTCATTACCTGTTTACTTTCTATTCCACTAGACTGGAAGTCTTATGAAGGCAAGACCTGTGTCTTCTTTACCATCCAAACAGTGTCCAGAGAAGAGGATATTGGCCCCCAAGTATTAAATACTTCTATCCCTGCCGTAGGGAACAGTAACTCTAACAGCTTACCTAAGACACACCTCCTCAAACTACCCAAGTCAGCCATTTTATTCTGATTTCATGCAAACCAAACAACCTTCAAATATGACTTCCCTTGAAGTTATTTCTATTAGAAAATAATTATCTGGTCATGTTGATTTGAAAATGCAAGTTACATTTCTCATTGTTTTTTTAAAATTCATGTATTAATTAATCCCTGCAAGATGGATTTATTTTGAAATAATTATCCAACCTAGTTTCTGGTTTTGCAGGCGATGTGTACACCCTTTGGGAGGCAACCAGTTGACCTCTTCTGGTAATAATTTGACCTCATAGCATCTCATTCAATTTAAACTTCAACCCTATGAATTCGCATTTCGTGGTTGGTTTCATTACTGATTTACTAATGGAGAGTAAAATGTTTCCTTCTTAATGGTTGGTTAGAAACAATTATTATTTTCCTTTAACTGTTTGCTTTTAAAGGATTTGCTGCCTTAGTAATTTTATTATGTATTGGGCCAAAATGTGTACAATGAAATACATTTCCAATCGTATTATAAGATTTAAGGATAAAATTCAATTTCATATACCAGTTCAACTTATACAAATCTGTTTTGGAAAATAAGCATTCCATAAAATGATTAATTCGTATAATGTGTTGACTGAGTTTAAAATTTGTACCTATGTTTCTGTTGTAATATAATATTAATAATAAGATACAGTGCTGACAGCTAAAAACTCATTTCTTTCTTTGGTTGCATTGCTTCACAAGTAGAGCATTAGTGCTGATTGAGACACCTCTCGTTTGATCTTGTTTTTCTTGTTTTGTAGCCCATAGAAGTGTGCCATGTCATAAAATAAGTCACAATACAACTGAGGACTTCTCCATAGCCATTGTCCCATGCTACCTTCTACCCATACAGGCCTCCATATCTCTCTCTCTCTCTTCTCTATCTCTCTCTCTCTCTCTCTCTCTCTCTCTCTCTCTCTCCTCTCTCTCTCTCTCTCTCTCTCACACACACACACACACACACACACACACACACACACCTCCTTACCCAGTCTGACAATCTGTACAAAAGTACATCAGGCAATGGGCATGTTTTTAAATTTATGGACATATACTTCTCACTCCCTGAATGTTTAACTGAAACAGGCTGTGATTACAAACTCCAGAATTGTGATATTTTTGATTGCCTCACAAAACTGCCTGGGCTAAGGAGAGTTGGGCATTTATTTCCACTGGATCATCTCTTGATGCTCTTTTCCAGGAAGAAAATATTTGGAATGGATGTTAAGTCAGAAAGATTAATCTAAAATGATAGCAGCAGTTCTTTCTCCTTTAAGCGAGCTAGTTAAAAGGATTCTGGCCAGAAATTTCTCGGGAGGTTTAAAACACACTAAAGAACTTAATTTTTCATCTCCCAATAATTTTTCTTGGACTTTATTTCTCTTAATCCATTTTGTCCATCACACATCTCCCAAATGACTGCCTGTTTTGAATGAGATTTGGGAAAAGTGAATCAGCAGAACCTACGAAGTGCAAGAGCTCCCTCTTGTGGGCCTTGGAAGTCACTTCTGAAACTTGAAGCTCAGGCCCCTGGAGGTCCACCTTTTGGTGAATTTGTAATGAAGTCTTTGTCTTTCAGAGAAGGTGTGGTGCCTTCCTTGTCCCACCCTCACTGATGGAACAATCCCCATTTCAAGCTTTGCTTCGTTGTTCCAGGGACTGCCTTCTATAAACTTAGTTGTGAAAATGAATGCCTACCATTTGCTCTAGTAAGTTTACATTCTACAAAGTACACCCACACATTATTTCATTTGGCACAAGAACTCTGAAAATGTGGTGGTATTATTCTGTTTCAGGTTTGGAGTCAGCAGGAGACAAACAAACCTGAATCTCCTGGCACCAAACGTAAGGTTCCTTCCATCTCACCCCCACCCTCCTTGCCCTTCCACATTTGCAGTCTTGCAGTTCCTTCTCCCAAGATAAGATTCTTTCCAACTTTTCAAAGTCTCAGGTTACTGTCCCAATGTCTCTTTTTTCAAAACTTTTATGACAGATATATAATTGCAAAATTAAAACAATAATTCTGGCTTTGAAGCCAGATGTTTCTAACTCTTAAACTATGCACCAATTTACACCTCTCTCCACAGTGACAATATTTTTGGTAAGTATGGGACTGCATTTGAGGAAAAAGTGTTTGGAAGTCTCTCAAATATTCAAAATTTAAGGTTTCCATTCCTATATCCTTTTTTGTTGTTGTTTGATAATGCAGAAACAACTAATCAATTTGTGGGAAACTAGATTGAAATGTCATTTATCCAAGAAAGGTCATTGACTTAATCTTTATCAAATGATAATATCTGCTATGTACCTGGAAATGGATTACAAGGCCTATTACAGAGAGATAAGTGAAATTTTACTTATGCCCTTATGCCCCAAGTCCAGTTCATATCCACTTACATCTAGAAAGCAGTGTTAAGTCTGAAAACCAACTCTTCCCCCTACTAACTGCGTCCTTGGGTAAGTAAGTGACTTTACCTCTCTGAGACGTAGTTTCCTCACTTGTAAAATTAAGGTAATAATAAAATTTACCTCGTAGGGGCATAGTAAGGATTAAAAGACACAATGCACACACAAAAAATACTTAACAGTATCTAATATAGATTAAGTAGTTAACAAATAAAATTCTTAATAGTGCTATTAATACTATTAATCCATGAGCTCTATAAATGCCTCAATTCTTGCTGCTTTTGTCCCATTCCTGATAGCTAAACATCTGAGGTCTAGTTTTGACCTCTCTTTGAACACATCCATTTTCCCTGGTGTCTGACTCTTTATTCTTCATCTCTATTGTCTTTTAATCATGTACTTTTACCCTCCACAGTGATGACAAAGAGTGCCCTGCGAACCTCCCTGCCAAGCTGACATCATTGCCTTGATCAATGGCCCTATCACATCCTCTCTGGGTTAGCTGAAATTCCTAATCCTGACTGCACATGGGCAGCCTTATGCTCCCTGGCCCTGTGTAAAACCAGAACAAGAATATGGGCACCATTTCTTGAATCCTAAAGTCACTGCTTGATAAACAGCTGGTTTTCATACTTTTTAAATATCAATCATCCAACTAATAAGCCTGCTCAATAGAAACTCAACAACACAAGATGTCATTTAATCATTCACTTATTTATTCATGTGTTACTTATCTATTTAGGCACAACTGAAGATGAAAGAGCCGATTGCAACATGAGGATATCACCCCTACTTTCTTCCTCCTTATCACCACACTGTGGCTCATAACAGCACAAGCAGGTAAAAGAGTGAGTACCTAGAACTTAGAATGCATATGAAAGACAGGAAAATTCCAAGAATACGAGAGCATGCTGAGGACTAACCTGATACCAACAGAAAGATCAAACCTCAGACATAAAGCAGGAACAAATAAGAGCTGAGATACAAGAAAATAGGGATGGAGCAGCAAAAATAAAAAAGCTGGCATTTCTGCATAATAAACACCCGTTTAAGGATGACACAGAGGTTTGGGGAGTGAGACCACACACTTTTTAGCGAATAGGAAGGGATTCGCTGGATAAAAGCAAGTGATGACTATTTTCTCCTGCTATTACCTCCATTGCTTTCTGGTTTAGATTAAATCACCCACAACCTTGAATAAATAGCTCTTTAGCAAGATCACAGAGAAATAGTTCTACAACCACTTTCATTGCATCATTATTCACAAAGCCAAAAGATGGAAGTAACCCAAATGTCCATTGATGAATAAACGTGATAAATAAAATGTAATGGAATATAGTTAGCCTTCACAAAGGGAGAAATTTGTCACTGGCTGCAACATAGATTAACCTTGAGAACTGAACGCTAAGTGCAATAAGCCAGTCTCAAAAAAATAAGCATTGTATAATTCCACTTATATGCAGTATCTTTAGTAGCCACACTCATAAGAACAGAAAGTAGAATGGTGGTTTCCAAGGGCTGGTGGTGAGGAGGAAATGGGAAATTGTTGTTAATCGGGTATAGAGTTTTAAAGATAAATACACGAATATATTAACACGTGTTTGCATAACCATGTGAATATATAAACATGACCAAACTGTGTTAAAGTCCTTAACAGTTTTAAAATGGTTAAGCCTGGACCAGCCAGTGTGGCTCAGGGGTTGAATGTCGACCTATGAACCAGGAGGTCACGGTTCAATTCCTGGGCAGGGCACATGCCTGGACTGCAGGTTCAATCCCAGTTTGGAGTATGCAAGAGGCAGCTGATTGATGATTCTATCTCATCATTGATGTTTCTATCTCTCCCTCCCCCTTCCTCTCTGAAATCAATAAAAATATATTTTTAGAAAGATGATAAATTTTATGTGTTTTTACCACATATTTTAAAAGGTCTACATGAACCATCTTCAGCATTCTGTGTGTGTGTTGTTGTTGTTTTGTCTGACAGAAGAGTAGCCGAAACCGGTTTGGCTCAGTGGATAGAGCGTCGGCCTGCAGACTGAAAGGTCCCAGGTTCAATTCCGGTCAAGGGCATGTACCTGGGTTGCGGGCACATCCCCAGTAGGAGATGTGCAGGAGGCAGCTGATCGATGTTTCTCTCTCATCGATGTTTCTGACTCTCTGTCTCTCTCCCTTCCTCTCTGTAAAAAATCAATAAAATATATTTTAAAAAAAAAAGAGTAAATCACAGTGCTCAGTCACTACAACTCTCCCAGGCAATAGCAGCCTGCCATAACACCTTTGTTGTGGGTGATAAAATGGCAAGGGAGGCCACCCACAGAGAGAGAAAAACAATCCCCTCTTTCTCTTTTATAGAGAAGAACTTACTGTAAATGAAAGACAGAGTGATGGTGGCCAAGTTACAAGGATTACATCCTTGTACTATATAAGGTTGCAGCCCTTGCTACTTATGTTAACATGTGTGACTACTTTGTCAATGATAAAGATTATTCCTATCTGGCACTATATTCTCCATCAGGGTCCAAGCACCATTTTTTTTTCAGTATGCCCAATAGAAAGTTTTAGGCATCCATTCTCCAAAAGCCTATCTCTGTTTGTCTCTTTCTCTGTCTCATTCACACACACACACACACACACACACACACGCACACGCACACACGCACACGCACACATACTATCCTATCCTAGAGATTAACATCTCACAAATCTTGAAAAAATTCCATTTGTCCATTGTGATTACACTGCAGATACCTTTGTAACTTTGGGACAGTTCATCTCAGTAATGGTTCTGCCATTTCTGTTGATGCTCCTGCCATTCACTCCAATTTCAGACATGCCTGTATTTGTTTTAAGTAATGAGACATATCCAATTTGCTCAACTTCTGTGTCTCTTCTTGAGTCAAGATGGCAAGCAAGAATGTAAGTCATTATCAATATATATCATAAGGTGGAATCTTTGGAAATGCAAAGGTCATTTTGTAAATTTGTACTAATTAATATTTTTTCTGTTTTCAAAAAGCCTCAGCTGTATATACTGATCATTTTTTACTCTCTTTTGAGACAAATTCCATTTTGGATTAATAACCTCACAACATATGGTAGCTCCATAAATTCTTAGAGTTAAGTAGCAGGTATTCTACAAAACACTTTACAGACATTACTTTTTCATTCCTCACAATAAGCCTATGAGAAAAGTATTGTCATTATTAACCCTGATTTGTGAGTGATGACATTAAGATTTAGAGAAATTAAATAGCTTGCCCAAAGTTACCTATTAAGCACAAGAGCAAAGATTTTAACTCATCCAACCACATACTCCATGCTTAATCAATTTTACTGCCCATAAACCCAATACTTAGTTTGAAGAAAACTCAGCCTAGCTCATGATTTATTTCCCCAAAACAAAATATCACCTCAATATATTTTAAAATGCTACAATGCATTCATTCATTTGTTCATTCACTCATTCATTCCTGTATTCACTCAATAAACATTCTTCCAAGTTTTAGGTATACAGTTATGCACACACAAAGTCCCTACTTTCGTGAAATTTATAGTCTAATCCAAGCATGTCAAACTCGCAGCCAAACTCGCATGTCAACATATTTGACAGGCTTGGTCTAGTCCATGTTCAAGGGCCCTCAATGTCTGCACACATGGCTTCGCACAGAGAGAAGCAGCTCTCTCTTTCTCAGAGAGGGGTAACTATCTCTTTCACAGATAGTTAGAGAACCATTGCAGGACAGAAGTCCATATCGTGTGCTAAAGAAAAAGCGACCATTGCTTGTGAAGAATAACCTTTTCTCCATTTCTATTTGGATCAAGGTTTACATGTTCAACTTACCTAAGTTACATGAATTTTTCACAAATATTCTCACATATGTCTTATGATATGTACACATGTGTATGGTTCTGTTTAAACTTACCGTTTGACAAGCACACACTCTGACTCCTCAAATATCTTCTGTGCCTGTGATTAAAATCTGCAAGACGGTCATGCGAGGATAGGGTTGGGATTCTTTCCCTCTTAGTGCTGTACTTTTCATTTCCCCACTTCATGAGCTTAAAGATGCTCCATAACCAGCAAATGGGCTTTCGCAAAACATGCAATTAGAAATAAAGTCAATGTCTTGACAAAGGGAGATTTATTTTCGCCTGACAACAGAGTTCTTTGACATTACAGTCTCTAAGCAGCAAAACCTGAAGAGGCATTACTTCTAAATTCATGAGTCTTAAGACTTCGGAATTGCCAACTAGGCACCTTCCATGGCCCATTTAATGTACAGACTCAAAACTCTGGATTTACCCTTGCTTTCTTTAAGAGGGGTTGATTAGCTTTGCAATTATGCCATACAGTTCTTGGGCTTTGCTCTGAAAGAGTGCCCCTCTACTTACTGCCACTTAAAAAGCCTTACTTTCCCTCTCATAGCCATTTCGGTTCGTTTCAATGGGAAACAACAGACAATATCTCACAGCACCATTTAACACCAACTCAGTCTTACAAGTTCACCAAGGAACAAGCAACCCTCTCCGTTTGCAGTTAATGTATCAAAGTTTAAAATGACAAACTGGCTCACGGAGGCACAATAGTTAATTAACTTTTAGTCAAAAATATTCATCCTCCCCTCCTGGCGTAAGCAAGTCTCATATACTCTGTTTACTTACTCAGATGTTTTTCTCTTCTTCTATATCCCTAGGCATCATTCAGAGCTCTTAATATATCATGTCAGAGTACCTTTATAATTTTAATCCAATTTTTTATGTTTTCAGCCTCCAAGACAAAAAGAAATGCACCACTTCATCATTAATTTCGGCATTGTAAACACTGGAGTACAAATTCAATAAAAAAAAAGAAAAACCTCCAACATTAAATTCTGTAACCTCCGTGACTTTGGATGCTAATTGAATCAGGCTTTGTGTTTCTTAAAGTAAACACATTAATTCCAAATGTTGGCTTAGCTCAGGCTGTTTAGCCTGTCGGGTAAGGCCGCAGACTAATGTCGTAGCAGTAGCTGGCCTGTCCAATTAGCAAAGAGGTTTAATGGTTACGCTCCAAACCCTCTTGCCTCTGGTACTTTATAGATGCACCATTTCCTTGAAACAACATTTTAAATATTAGCTAAAAAGAAAACTATGTCAACAGTTTTGATGAATATATACCAGGACAGCCATTACATTATATACTCCCTAACCACCCTTTCATCGTCAACTTTTGCTAATTTTTTCCCCAATTAACATCTTCCTTCGAGAGAAAACACTCATATTTTCACTGAGTATGGCAATCTATTTGTTATCTTCTGTCATTGACCTGTGTTTTCTAAAGGAAGACCGTCTGGTACATGAATGCTTGCATTTAACAACTGCTGACACTACTGTAAATACTGCTTACATGTTGTTCTATGCAGTATTGCCACAGAGTTTACTTTTTTTTTAGCTCTGTGCCAGATTTCTTAAACCTGAAGTCATCATCATTTTATGAGATGGTTTTTTCCAAAACCAAATTACACGTTCGTGAATTAAGTAAGTGTTGGACCAGAAATAGTGCTTGTTTTTGGAAGTGACTTCTGTAGGTGTGTATGAAAAGTCAGTTTCATGCCTTTCCACAGACATGGAGGGATAGACATAGTGTGCTAGAGAAGGCAAGGCTCAACTGAAAAATAAAGTATTTTCCAAAGGTTTATCTGTAAATTCACATAGTTTCCCATAAGCAAGTTAAACATTTTTAAAATTTGTGTAAATATTTAACTTAATATATGTCAAACATATTTTTTCATGAAACTAATCCTGAACAAGATTGATATTGTTTAGTTTCACAAAGCTGTATTGAACAAGGCAACAGGTGAGGTTCTAAAGCAGGCGTATGATGATGAGTAAGACAGAGTGCTGTCCTCAAGGATTTGCAAGGTAACAAGACAAAATTTACTTTTATGGGAAATTCATTTAAAGCTCTTCCTTGGAAGTCTAAATATGTATCACCCTTTAACAATGGACTCCTCATATCCTTCCACCTACTGCCTTGAGCAAAGGTCCTGCTGTATATAATTCAATGCAATGTGGTAAGTGCATAGAATGTTAGTGAAGCAAAAAGGTACTCATTCAAGATGGAGAGGGTGATGTGGGTATAAGTGGATAGGAAGGATTCCTGAAGGAGATGATTCTTCAGCTTCATTATGAAGGATTTATTAAACCACTGATTCATGAAAACTTTCGGATTCAGACCAACAGCATCAACATGACCTGACAACTTGCTAGAAATATCAATGATTAGGATCCATCTCAGAGTGACTGAATAGAAACCTCTGAGGCAGGGAGTCAGCAATCTCGGTTTTAACAAACCCTCAGGAAGAACCTGATGTGCACTAAGGCTTGAACGCCACAGTAGTAAGGCAAGTTTCCAGGCCCTAGAGCAGGAGGAGGGGGTGAATGATTTTTTATGGAATGAATATGTAAGCATTCACTTGGAGTAGTTGTAGTACATCTCCCGGCTGTTTTGAGTATTGGTTGCTAAGAGCTGCACTCTTCTCAGAATTGTTCTCAATCTAAGAGAGTGGTTCACCTGGGAATGCCTGGGAGGCTATGCCCTTTCCAAGAGTGGCCACAGTCAATGATGGACTGATATGGAGATATGCAGGCCTTACCTCCATGGTAGACTTCATGTTCCAGAGCTTCCCATAGGACCAACTGAAACCACATCTTGTCCTGGCATCTTTCCCTGTCCTATTCTGCTTCCCTCACTCGTTACAGGTTTTTCCTGAGAGCAGTCCCTCAGTAAATCACTGGCACAAGAATCCCCATCTTGAGCTGTTTCAAGGGAAGCCAACCCTAGGCAGTGGTACACAGCATAAGAATGCATGGAGAGCTGCAGGAGATTTGCATTGATGAAGCATAAAGTGTAAGTCAGAGAATAGTGAGAGGAGAAGCTGAAAGGGTGAGAGAAGCCAATTTATGACATACTTTGGCAATAATCCATAAAAGTAGCGAAGTTCCAAGAGATGGAGAGAGAGAGAGAGAGAGAGAGAGAGAGAGAGAGAGAGAGAGAGAGAGAGAGAGAGAGAGAATATGAATTTATACCTATAAAGCAGTGGCATGGGTGGGGAAAAGAAAAATCACTCAGACTACCACCTTGAAAAGGAAAGTCCCTTTCATATTGACAACAAATAATAATTTACATCCCACCTCTCACTAGACACCAGAATAAGAAGACTTCTAAATTCAAACTACAAAACTCAGAGGCTGTGTGATCATTTGTAGAGACAGAGATTTTTAGGGATCTGGAAAGGAAAGAAAGACTGGCAAAGTGAAGAGCTCCAGGAAACCTTTAAGTCAGTGGTTCTCAACCTTCCTAATGCCGCGACCCTTCCTCATGTTGTGGTGACCCCCAATTTCATTGTTACAAATTGAACATAATTAAAGCATAGTGATTAATCACAAAAACAATATGTAATTGTATATGTATTTTCCGATGGTCTTAGGCGACCCCTGTGAAACGGTCTTTTGACCTCCAAAGGGGTCGCGGCCCACAGGTTGAGAACCGCTGCTCTAAGTGAATTTATTTTTAATGTATGGAAAAGACACTGGGATGAGGAAAATGGTGGAGACCAGAGGAATGAGATTCAGTAAGGGAAATCACGTGCTTCCTTTTTCCTTCTCCATCGTCTTCAGTTTCTTTCCATGACTCAGGGGAGTGAAGTCTCGCTGTTGGAAAGTACTAGGGCCACATTTCTAATCTATAGGAGTTCAATGTTCATACACATTCTTTTTTAAAAAAATGTACTTTATTGATTTTTTTACAGAGAGGAAGGGAGAGGAAAAGTGATAGAGAGTTGGAAACATCAATGAGAGAGAAAGATCGATCAGCTGCCTCCTGCACACTCCTACTGGGGATGTGTCCACAACCAAGGTACATGCCCTTGACTAGAATTGAACCTGGGACCCTTCAGTCTGCAGGCCGACACTCTATCCACTGAGCCAAATTGGTTAGGTCTTCATACACATTCTTATCTCCTAAGAGCTTCTGCTTTCCCTCACTCGCCAGTGATTGTTTCTAACCAGGATCTCTTCCCAATTTGAGAGTCAACACTCCAAGCTTACCTCCTTCTCTTGTCACTCAAGTAAGCAGACATCTTTAGAGAGCATCTTAAGATGTTTTCTTTTCCTGTTAGCACAATTAAAAAAAAATAAACCATGGAAATACATGAGTTTTGTTTTTTTTTTTGTTTTGTTTTTGTTTTTTACATTCTGAATGTGTGCCTCTCCCAGCAGCCATTCCCTCTTCTTGTAACAACAATCCTCAGTTTCCTTTTAAGGGTCCACACTGCCTCCATTCTCACTTCCTTTGACCTGAAAAAGTCTCTACTACCAGTTCCACCAAAGATGGGGCCTCTTTCCCATTGCACTTCATCCTGAAGACATGAATGGCTGGAGAGTCTGTGGCTATCAGTTGTGCTGCACGAACAGAGAGAATATAGCAGCAGGAGAGGTGGGGTAACACATTGCTTGATCCCTGACAACTTAGCTGTGTCTGAAGCCAAGTGTTCCCTGGATTTTTTGTGAAATAATGAAGTCCCTATTTCTGTTTTAAACTGCTTTGAAATAGTTTTTTCTATCCCTTTCGTGGGAGAATCCTAATATAAGATGCCTTATATTTTTCAGAAAGTAAATATGAATGAGCCTAATCTTTCTCCACGCTTCACTTTTAGTTGAAGAATCTTTAAATGTCTTCAATTCCTTCTTTCATTTACATACAGTATCCCAAAAAAAATGTGTTCCGAGGAACATTAGTTTGGGGTGTTGTGCCATTTAAAAATGTAAAAGGAAAGAGATGTTCTATGGTTACAAAAATGTGGAAATTTTTTCTTTCAATGAAGTTAAATTGGTTTCTTTACTACAGGACATCTCAGAGTCTTTAACATGTGATTAATGTGCGAAATCTCTGAGAGAGAGTCATAATATGCCTAACTCTGCCAATGCATTTGGCTGTGGAAATCTTATTTTCATTGAGAAAGTATGGGATAAGATTACATAAAGTATATTTCAGGAAATGGGGATTCAGCTAGAATTTCAGACTTTTTTCTATTCCACACTGCTTAGCATTGAGAGTTATTTTGACTTTCCCACCTGAGTGTTTTGATTATTCCATCTGGTGGAGCTCAGAGGGCTCCAATAAGAACAATTTGTAGAACAGAGTGAAGGAGAATGCTAACCAAAGGAAAAATATGCATATGTGCACTTCCCACTACCCCAACATGGAACAAGGTTTCGTCACCTTTAGACAGTATGTTTTCAATGTAATATAGGCATTTTTATCATCATTGCTTCAAATGGTGTACATTTCTGGAACTTAAGGTGAATGAATACATCCACAAAAACCTATGAAACACAGTAACTTGGAAAAAACACCTCTACTCAGACTATGGAAACTATCATGTCCGTGAATTATCTTGAATACATCTGAACAGAAGAGATTATGAAGTCACTTATAAAGTTTTGGCTGAACTTCTTGAAATGTTTTTGATGGGATTCTAATGTTTTAAAAGTCTGACAGCTGCTTCTGAAAATGAAATACTTTTTGTCATCAAGCTACAGTTAACTCATCTAAATAAATAGGTAATCTGTTCCTTTAGAAAACAGTTGAAAGCACCCACTGACATTTGAGTATAAAGAAAACTGGGAAATTTGGGAGATGGGAGGATCAAATCTTACCATCTTGTCTCAAGCTCTCTGAGTGTAAGCAAGGGATTGGACACAGGAGGGCAGTGGGTCTGCAGTGAAAGGGATCCAATAGCAAATGACTCTCTTTTAACACCTGATTTAGTGAAAAGAAGCCACAATATGAAAATCTGATTCCTCTGTGTGGTCTTTTGCATTTACTTTTAAAAGACGTGTCATCTAGAGCATCTCTCTGAGCCTCACACTTTCATGTTCTTATTGTGGGTAACATGAAATTCAGACATTTTCTTTCAAGAGCTTCTCCATCAAGTCAATGGCTCCCCTAACAATTCCCTGATGCAGTTGGTTGGACCAGATCAGAGGTTGTTCTATTTTCTCCAGCATCTGGTATTCACAATAGACTGTCTATCCACTCCACAGCTCACACACACACAGACAAACACACACAATCAACAGCTGGTCAGGAAAACAGAAATCACTGTGACACTTCAAAATACAAAGGATTTAATACAGGGAAGTGGTTTCAATAGGTGCTGGATGACTAAAAGAGGATAAAAGGAGCTCTGAGGTAACCCAGAGAGAAAGCAGTTACCACTCTAAGGCTAGAAGAAGGAAAGGAAGAGGCGCAAGGAGCCTGTGGAGTTGGTGCACCATTGGTTGCGGCCGGTACCTCTCAGCGGGTCTGAAAACACTGGTGCTTACAGTGCTTAAAGTCATTAGAGGTTAGAACCAACTTTTGCTGCTAGGCACCCCACTGCCTCACCCTGTAGCAATAGGGTAATAGGAAGAGAAGTCCCTTCACTCCGCCTCCCATTTTCCAGTCTCTCTCTAGTGCAGGGGTGGGCAAACTTTTTGACTCGAGGGTCACAATGGGTTCTTAAACTGGACCGGAGGGCCGGAACAAAAACATGGATGGAGTGTCTGTGTGAACTAATATAAATTCAAAGTAGACATCATTACATAAAAGGGTACGGTCTTTTTTTTTTTTTTTAGTTTTATTCATTTCAAACGGGCCGGATCCGGCCCGCGGGACGTAGTTTGCCCACGGCTGCTCTAGTGCCTCTATTGGCAGATCCTAAAATAGAAACCCCTTGGCAAAGGAGTCTTGAAAATGTAGCTTGCAGAGTCCCATGGCAGTATCATAGAGGCACATAGGAGAGTTGACTTGGATCTGAGAGAAAATAGGTAAGTAGCCATCCCTATGTCAAACTTCCTGTCTCCTCCATAGCTAGCTCCAGCCTCTACTCTGCATTCTCCTGGCACAAACATAATCAAAAGAATAGAAATTAGTATCATTACAGCCTCCCCTAAGCCCCAAACATCAAACTACTTGTCCTGGGTCATAATGCTAGTGTCATAGCCATGACTGTTTCCCCTAAGATAAGGTGACTGACATTGGACAAGCTGCATAAACTCAAGGACAGTTCCCTCTTCTGGGTTAACTACAGCTACCTTGGAAGGGAAGATCAAGTATACAAGTAGAGCAGTGATTTTCAACCTTTTTCATCTTATGACACATAAACTAATTACTAAAATTCTGTGGCACACCAAAAAATACGTATTTTTTCCTGATCTGACAATAAAAAGTATAATTTTGATTCATTCATACTGGACAGCTATTGTTGTGTTGACTGCTATCATTTTTTCATTTGACAATCTAAGGGCATAGAGGCCAGTGCCGTTGACTAAATAGTCAGGTATTGCATGTTTTAAAAATTCTTGCAACACACTGATTAAAAATTGCTGAAATAGATCATTTGAATCAAGGAGCTTGGCACAGTGCTTGTCCTGTGATAGATACACAATAAATATTAGTTGACTTCCTTCTTTTCCTCCCTTATTCCTCATCCTTCCTTGTGGAATGGAAGGCTTCGTAACTTGTTACTGGAATTTTGGGCATCAGTAAATACCTGTAAGATCACTGGGAGGGAAATGTTTCCTTTTAGCTAAAGAGGTTTTACCAGTCCAGTAGTGAGATTCTCAAGAGTTCCAAGGAAGAGACACACAAATTGCTTATAAGGATGAATCTGTTGAAAGGATACCTGGGAAATAGAAAAGGAGGTCTTACAACACTTTCCTGCTCAGGAATGTGGGGCGGACTTCATAAGAAATCGGGAAAATCTGCCTGACTTTGCTAGGGACAAGAGCTTTTGTTTAAGTGACGTGCCTTTTCTTTGCTTAATTGGCATTTGTATTTCCACAAAATTGTGGATTGAAATGGGTCCTTTTGTCCCACTACTTACGAAGCATCGCTGTTGAGCAGAGTGCAATCACCCCAAGTCATCTCAAAGATTATTGGCCTTTCAAACCCAGGCTACCTGCGGTTGATTTCAGCTCACGCACCTTTCTCTGTGCAATCACTGTGCAAAGGGAGGGAGGTCCAGACTGGTCTGTGAGAGGACCTCTCCGAATTCATTCACCTCAAAACGAAAGGCCATCCAGGCATTTCCCCTCAAATCAGACCTCATTGGCTTTTCCTTCTATCCTGACATAAAGAGACGTTTTCTACTTCTCCCTTGTAACTACCCCGTCTCGGAACTACTTGTCACTGAACAAGGGCTTCATGAAGAACTCTGAGCAGAGGCCGCCAATGCGAGATTTCTAGGACAGAAGATACCCTGTCTCTCGCCCATGTTGTTACATGGTTCTCCGAAGTGGGAAACAAAGGAAAGGAGAAACTATATCTACATCTCTGAACTAACAGTTAAATACATGTGACATTATTAACAGAAAAAGAGAAAACCGCGATAGGGCTGCTTGTGGTGAATTAATTGTAGGAAAGTCAGAGATGATGCTTGTGAAGTATCCAAACACATGGTATAGAGGTAATGGCTTAAAATCAGAGAATGAATGAGAGTTTTATTTTTAGTACAATGATTCCTAAACTTTTTATATCATAGATTACTTGGAGCATCTAATGACAGTTATACGCACTCAGAATAAACAAAGAAATAGATTTTCAGAACTCCAGCTCAAGTTGCACCTCCCCACCTCATCTAGTGAAAAGAAAAAAAAAAAAAAAGAAAAAAAAATATATATATATGAAAAGAGAAAAGTCTGAGTACTGAATCTGTACTGCATCAGAACTTAATCTTCCTGCCTCTTGTAGTTCACCTTCCTCGCCCCGAACAAGCTAAAATTTTATGTGTGCCAAATAGCTTCTTGCCCAGAAATGCTTCTGAGGGGCAATGAGAAACAAAGCAGGACAACTCAATAATAAGAGTTCCCAACCACCGCCAGCAAGAAAATGACCCAAGGTGTCCATTTTCTCAATTACTGCAATGCTCATTTTCTCGTTGGATGGACAAGTGCCCCTGAGAAAACCTTGAGGCTGATTGTATATATACTGGCATATACAGTGTGCCCCCAAGCCCAGAGGCAGCAGCTAGCAATTATATTCCACTGATTAATGTGCAATCCTAAATTTACAGGCTTGATGGTCCAAAGAGGCTCCCTGCTATGTGAGATAATGAATAGGAAATTGTCAGAATAATTAGCCAAGTCAGATCTCACAGGTCTACCTTTAAAAACAAACAAACAAAAATGCCTGTCCTTCAGCAGAATTGGACATTGAAAGATGGGATGTGGAGAAAGAATGGTATAGTCAAATATTCCTTTGTGCCATTTTTGCTTCATTCAGTTCACTGACCATAGTGTCTCTGGTGAATACAGTGCTGCACCTCTCAGGTCCTCCTTCAGGGAACCGGGACTTATTGCTCCCACACCAGCCTCTAGAAGTACTACTATGACTATAATCAGCTGTCTCCAGAATTTGCCCTCAGCTGAAGACAGCTGCCTTGCTCAAGGTCAGGCTATCCACCCAGGAAGGGATAGGGTAGTCCACATTCAATGACAGGCCAATCCCAGATTATAAGGCCTGGCCCATCTTATCAGAACAAGATGAAAATCAGCAGGGCCAATCCATTTTCTAGCTCCCTAAGAGGGTGACTGACGCTTTGGTTGAGACCACATTGCAGACCACCTTCTCCCTCTGCCCATTCCTAGTCTTTCCCCGAAGACACTCCTAGTAATCTTCCTACACACTAACTGTTAACTGAATCTGCTTCCCAGAGACTACAACTTGCAATAATGTCAAATCACACATTGGTGTCAGGATTACTATATAAAGAAATGACCTTGCAGTGATTCTTGGCATTGACTCCATGAGATGTTGAAAGGTGATGCGAGGAATCTGACACCATGCCTGAGGAATAGCACTGTCCAGTTCTGTGAGATTTGATGGTTGTGGAACCAGCTGCCTGATGGCTCTTTTAACTTCGTCCCACAAATGCTCAATTGGATTGAGATCTGGTGATTTGGGGGCCACCTAAGCAAAGTAAAGTCTCCCTCATGTTCTTGAAACCACTCCTGCACAATACGAGCACCATGGCATGGCGCATTGTCTTGTTGGAAGAAGCCATCTCCATTGGGATATGACATCAACATGATAGGATGAACTTGATCAGCAACGATACTTAGGTATGTTGTGCTATTCAGACATTGTTCCACATGAATTAAAGGGCCCAAATCATGCCAGGAAAACATGCCCCAAACCATAACACTGCCCCCACCAGATTGAAGGGTTGTACTCATGCATGTGGGGTGCATGCTTTCATGCTGTTTCCACCAAATTCTCACTCTGCCATCTGCATGTACAACTGGAAACGTGATTCATCGGACACATGACTTTTTTCCAACTGTCCAATCCTTGTGTTCCTGTGTGAATTGGAGACGTTTTATCTTGGTAACTGCCGAAAGCAAAGGTGTTCGAATAGGCCTTCGGCTTCCATATCCCATACGATGCAGTGTACGGCTAATTTGCCTACAAACGTCAGGTGGTCATAATAATCTGGCCACTCAGCAGAGTGTGTGTGTGTGTGTGTGTGTGTGTGTGTGTGTGTGTGTGTGTATCTCACATTCAAAGGCTGTTAAATTGCTTTGTTTACCCATATCTTCAGAAAAAAATCACTTCTACTGTCGTGGTAAACAACCTGCTTCCCTATTTATAATGGTCTGGTCCTCTAGTAACTTCAGTGTGAAATTATAGCTAATTTGCCTACAAATGTCAGGTGGTCAAAATAATCTGGCCACTCAGGGAATATAAAAGCCTAAGCAACCATTACCACCAGAAAGACCAGAACAACCGGAATGACTGGAACGACCAGCCGACCAGTCACTATGCTATGCACTGACCACCAGGGAGCAGATGCTCAATGCAGGAGCTACCCCACAGTGGTCAGTGCACTCCCACAGCGGGAGTGCCACTCAGCCAGAAACCGGACTTGGCTGATGAGCGCAGCTGCAGCGGTGGCAGGAGCCTCTCTCACCTCCATGGCAGCACTACTGAGCAGCAGCGGCGGTAGGCACAGCAGGCCGGGATGAGTGGTGGCGCGACGCCTGGCCCCTGTTCGGGCTCCTCCCCATCCTCCTGCCACTTTGGCACTGCTACATCCCTTGAGGGATGTCAGACTGCCAGTTTCGGCCCAATCCCCACAGGCCACACTGCAGGGATCGGGCTGTAACCGGCAGTCCGACATCCATCAAGGGGTCCCAGATTGTGAGAGGGCACAGGCCAGGCTGAGAGACCCCAGCCATGCATGAAGCTGTGCACCGGGCCTCTAGTTAACTATAAAGACCAAGAATGGTGAACTGAACAAATCACCCATGATAAAGGATGGCCAACTGTTCAAGTGCCATATGAATATACTTCAATGCAAGTGGACCCCATTAAGTAAACCTAGTATATGAAAATATAAATTGCTATAAAGGAGAGTAATCCTATATAATAAAAGGCTAGGTGGCATCATCACAAGATAACCACCACAAGATGGCCACCACAAGATGGCCACCCTCATGTCATCACAAGATGGCCACTGCAAGATGGCCAGCAGGGGAGGGCAGTTGTGTGTAATCAGGCCAGCAGGGGAGGGCAGTTGGGGGCGACCAGGGCTGCAGGGGAGGGCAGTTGGGGGCGACCAGGGCTGCAGGGGAGGGCAGTTGGGGGCCATCAGGCCAGCAGGGGAGGGCAGTTGGGCGCGATCAGGCTGGCAGGGGAGCAGTTAGGCATCAATCAGGCTGGCAGGGGAGCAGTTAAGGGGTGATCAGGCTGGCAGGCAGAAATGGTAGAGGCAATCAGGCAGGCAGGCAGGTGAGTGGTTAGGAGCCAGCAGTCCCGGGTTGTGAGTGGGATCAAGCCTAAACCAGCAGTTGGACATCCCCCAAGGGGTCCCAGATTGGAGAGGGTACAGGCCGGGCTGAGGGACAGCCCCCCTCCCATGCATGAATTTTGTGCACCAGGCCTCTAGTTTTAAAAATAATTTACTACAGGGGTTTTTTAAAATTTGGTGAAAAATATGTCCCAAATTTTAAAATACATTTATACAGTATTCAACTTTTTATCAGCATATCTTATTGATATGTTGTAGCATTTGAAATCCCCTTTTATCCCTATCTTCTATAAATATTATAACTTGTATCACTGCTTGTATTTTTTATATTGTGATACTGTAATTTGTAATAAATATATATTTGGTTTTGATCCTCTTTTCTGACAGAAAACACCTAAAACCCTTGGAATTTCTTAAGTGATGAGAGCAACAAAGTTGTCTCATTATGTTAATGAAGCGAATTTTGGAAAGCACCTAAGGAAGGGGCTGCTTCCCAGGAGAACCAGCCACTGAGCAGAGGGTCAGAACTTTCAGTCTCACTCCCCTGATCTCCTGGGAGAAAAAAAGGGGCTAGAGGTTAAATCAATCACCAATGACCAATAATTTAATCAATCATGCCCTTGTAATAAAGCTGCTATTAAAACCCATAAGGATGGGGTTCAGAGTTTCCAGGTTGGTGAACATGTAATGATTTGGGGAGAATGGTGTTCTCTGAGAGAGTATGGAAGCTCAGAGCCCCTTCCCACATACCTTGCCCTATGCATCTTTTTGTTCCTAAATTCAATTCTTTTGTAATAAACCAGTAACCTAGTAAATAAAACATTTCTCCAAGCTCTAGTCAATTAATTGAACCTAAGGAAAAGGTCATTGGGAACTACTGATTTATAGCCAGTAGGTCAGAAGTACAGGTGACAACCTAGGCTTAGGAATAGTGTCTGAAGTGGGGGTTGCGGGGAGGAGAGAGACAGTCTTATAGGACTGAACCCTTAACCTGTGGAATGTAATGCTATTTCCAGTTAGATCATGTGAGAGCTGAATTGAGTTGTATTTTCAAGACACCCTGATGGTGTTGGAGAGTTGCTTGGCAGTATGTGGGGAAGCAACCATCTCGCCACCCCCCCCCCCCACCAACCCCACCCACCCTCACACACACACATTGGAATTGGGGCCAATAAATCAAATGATAAACCTACTTATAACACTCCCTCTTCTGCCCCTTACCAGCATTGTGACCTTACAAGGGTCATTTAATCATTCAAAGCCTCAATTTCCTCGTCTGTAAAATGGAGATGGAAATAGCTAGCTGAGAGCTGTTGAGATGACTAATGAGAAATATATGAGAAAATGTCTCACAATCTTCAGTGGTTATTGTTTGTTTTCCATAATGTAAAAGGTTTGATAAAATTTCCCTTATAGAGATTTAAAAAGGAATATGTCCAAATGATGCAATGATTTAGGACACATTCAAATCCCTTGTACCTTACATGGCTGTATATATATATATATATTTAATCCAAACAGAGTGTTTTTTAAAAATAAAACTTTTTAAAATTTTATAAATAATGTCCTGATACAGAAAAACTTATTATCTCTTTCCAAAATGGCCAAAGATAAAATATAAAAGAAACTGCTTTGAGATTAAGAATATCTGCATGAGTCTGTTCTATCTAAATACATAATGCTCTTTGTACATATTGGTGGGGGGAGGGGGAGCAGAAGACTCATGAGGAGAGGCCACAGCCACACTGAGCAACCCAAGCATTTTGTAATATAAGGATCTAACAAGTGTAATAGGCCTTGAATAATCCTTCTAGAAGAATCTCTGTACTGTGCTTAGTAAATAATTTTAACTACTGGGATCATTTGCTTTAACGCTGAATTTGCTGAAAAGCCTAAGGAACAATTTTAACAGTGTCCCAAACCACTGTAATTGGGCAATTAATGCTTAATGATATAGAGGAAGAGTGCAGCTCTACCCAACATAAAATTGAAAGAAAAGTATTGCTTGAGCTGTTAAGACCATGGAGGCATGCATTTCCCACTGTCAGCATTGCAGGTTTTTGTTGTTTTTGTTGTATTTTAGCAACAAAATAATATTTAATCTAAAGACAGTCAGTCAACATTTGGAAGCAAAATGTACACATGGGAGACACTTTGATATTAATGTCTATTGAGAAGTCTAGTTGAGTTCATAGCATATTTACGGGTTTAGTAAACTTTCGTTTACTTTTCCCTAGCCCTGTTTCATGCATGACACTAGGATTAAGTATGTTTTGGAGGGCTATTGTTTTAACACTTTTCCAGTTTAGGACTTTTCTCCTTTAAGAGGCCAATATTTCTGTAAAAGAAACTTTGGGAAATGATTTCTTGATTCAAATTTGACTACCACAATGCCTATATTGTGACATTTTGAAATATTGTTATAGAGCATTTCAGTGCCAATGCACTCTGAGGCACAAGGAAATAGAAATCACATATATAGAGAGAGGGAGGAGAGAGAGAGAGACTACAACAATTTATACAACTAGTTTATATTAAATTAAGATTATTTTTGTAAACTTTAAAAAAATTGTTTTTATTGATTTCAGAGAGATGAAGGGAGAGGGAGAGAGAACATCAATGATGAGCTGGAATCAATGATCGGCTTCCACCTACATGACCCTCACTGGGGATCGAGCCCACAAGCCGGCATGTGCCCTGACCAGGAATCGAACCGTGACCTCCTGGTTCATGGGTTGACACTCAACTACTGAGCAACTCTGGCTGAGCAAGGTTATTCTTTTGTAAGGTTGATGTGAAATAATCTTTCATGGATGAACTGTTCTTCTGAAAAGTGATATTAAACAGAAGCAATCCTATCTCATAAAAGAGTAATATGCAAATTAACTGTCACTCCAACACAAAGATGGTGGCACCCATAGCCACAAGATGGCAGCGCCCAGTCCTCTCAGCCCCACTGGAGTCCTCCAGTCCCAGGGGGCAGCCACTGAGAGCAGGGCCTGCTTGGCCCTCACCCGCGGTGACCTGGGAGCGGCCAAGCAGCCCCCGCAGACAACAGAGAACCACGGGGAGCGGGCCTAAGCCATCAGTTGGACATCCCCTGAGGGCTCCCAGATTGAAGAGGGTGCAGGTTTGGCTGAGAGACCCCACTCCCACCCCCTGTGCACAAATTTCATGCACCGGGCCTCTAGTAATTCATATAACGATCATAAAATAAAGACCAAAGAACTCCTTTTCTTGTGAGAAATCTGATTTAGAAGCAGAATTCAGACTAGTTCTGGCTTAAAATCCACTCAGAAATGGATCCACGGTGATAGTAAATCACAATAAGTATTTTTAAATAGTTACATTGCTAAAATAATCATTCAATATACCAACATAAATATACAGGAACAAAATAGTTTCTTAATACATTTAAGAACTCATGCATCCAAATAATGGCCAGGAGGCCCAGGGTAGAATCTCAGCTCCCATTTGCTAACTGTACATCTCAACAATTTTTAAGTTTCTGTTTCCCCACCCATGAGTTTGACATAGGAAAGCCTGCCCTTTACTCAAAATACAGAATATTACTATAAAACACTTTCATGAATTATAAATGTGGTACAAATGTGGGGAATTAAATTGGCTGCCATTCAGTCATATGAAACTACATATATTTACTTTTTTCTTTTTACATCTTTACAATGTTTTAATTATCATCACTTGCATCATGTTAGTCAGTTGAGTATGTCAAACAATCAAACCAAATGACAATGCTTGAAAGTTGAAAACTGTGTAGGAAGAAACAAAGATTTTCTTTCTTTTTTTTTTTTTAATTCTTTTTGCATTCTGCACACTGACATAGAGGTAAAATAAAATGAATGAAACTTTAATATGAAGGAATTCCTTACAATTAAATTCACATTTTACACATTTATCTTACATGGCAGTGAAAATTCACCAACTATTATGAAATAGGACAAAGTATATAATAGCTAAACAAAAAAAATTCATAAAAATATGACCAGGCATGATGTCCTAACCGGTTTGGCTCAGTGGATAGAGCATCGACCTGTGGACTGAAAGGTCCCAGGTTCGATTCCAGTCAAGGGCATGTACCTTGGTTGCAGGCACATCCCCGGTCTGGGGTGTGCAGGATGCAGCTGATCGATGTTTCTCTCTCATTTATGTTTCTCTCTATCCCTCTCCCTTCCTCTCTGTAAAAAATCAAATATATATACATACATATATATATATATATATATATATATATTTTTTTTTTTTTTTTAAAATACCCATGTCATCATCTCCTTTAAAAAAACAAATGACCAGGCATGAAAAGTATTGTATTCTTGGTGTCTCCTTGAATAAATGTATCCCCATACCATTCTTCAGTTGTTCATTTTACATATTCTTTGGTTGCTCCAAAACTATATTCATGTAGCCATCCAGACAAGCCAAGACCCCTCAATAAACCCCTCCAGAATTTAATTTTACCACCCCTGGTCATCCAATGATTTTCTTTAAGAATTTGCTTCCACTGACTCATTTTAACAATTCTGATAAGAAATATGGAAGGTAGGAAACCTGAGTTCTAATCCCAGCTCTGCTACTTAATTAGCTGTGTGCCTTGGCTAATTCACCATTTCACCGCAGGTTTCTCATCTCGGATCTGGGAGCTGGAATCCGCACGCTAGGCGACCCACAAGCCTGGCCTCCACTACCAATGGAATGGAATCAAAACCCACCTATACTTACTTTAAAATAGTACAAAAGTTTTCAGACACATAAGTCATCTTAGGAGTGTACTCACCTGGAATTCTACTGAACCAAACTTCAGATGGTGCTGACTGTGTCTGATAAAGAAAAGAAATGTGTTGAAATTTGGAAAATAAAACCAAGAAATTCAATGTCTGGACCTACTTCAAGATAAAAAGTAGAAACTAAGTTTCTGAATTAGAGAGCATGCCCTTAGCAACAGAAAAGTGTGCCAAAGACAAAATACAGGACCCTCCACACTAACCCAAATCCTTCATGTTGTTGTTCAGGTGGAGATTTCAGACATTTATTAACCAACTGGGAGCTAGAAGGGCATTCATAGAAATATATCCCATGGCTGGCTGTATGCTTTATTTTATTTTATTTATTTTTTTAGCTATGTGCTTCTTGAACAACATTCTACTGCCAATACCCAAGTCCTTACATAATTTTTTTTTCCTCATTAATTATATTTTGTCAAAGTAATTCTGAATTAGAAGACTGCCTTTTTTTCTCAAAATGTCTAGGAAAAGTAAGTATAAGTGGATAAATTCTAGTGTGAAAGCCAATGTATTGATCACACCATCCCTTGAGATTCAGACCCCTTTCAAACAGAAATGTAATATAGCTTTATGTGATATCAGGGCTCAAACTCAAGATTAAAAATTGAATTGTCCTTCACATGACTATCTCTGGTAACTGAACACCTAAAGCAGCAGTTCATAACCTAAAATCTATGGTCTTCAGGAGAGGAAGTATATCAAGAATGCTCCAAAACCATGTGTAAAATATTTGTAAATATGAGCACTTTCCTGGAGAGGACCTGTTTCTGTCATTAGACCCTCAAGATGATCCAAGGCAAATATATGGTGACAGAAGATGATGTATCATAGAAATGTACACTTGAAAACTCTATGACCCTATTAATCAATATCAACCCCAATAAATTAAATTTTAAAAGAATATTTCCTTAAAAATAAAAAATAATAAAGTATTTTTAAAAGATGATTCCAGACACAAAAGGTACCTTAGGCTGAACAAGAGAGCGGATTTCAGGTTTATCAAAGCTCCTGTCAAAACTGCATTTTTATGTCTTTTATTCTATAAAGGACAAGTTGGCAAACAATCAGCAAAAGTTGCTTTTCCCTTAAGTAAATATTTTTTTTTATTTGGCTTGGCTCTTTAATTTCAAGTGATGATGAAAAATCATGCATTAAGCTGGATCAGCCAGTAGTTTTTCAGCCAGTGTATACACTCTGGGCTCTAATTCATAAGATTGCTCAACTAAGCTCTCACTTGTTGGCACACAAAAATGAGTGTGAAGGCTTTTTTCGCAGTACTTTTAAGATTGGAAGGTTTTTTTAAATGACTTCTCTGATTGATGCATGCTGACATTTTAATGATATTTTTAAAATATAAGCTCCTGGCTTCCCAAGCAAAGAAAGCATGACTGTAATGAAAAACTCCAATTTATAAAGCTGTCCCCATTGCTTCAGCTTAACACAGTAAAAACATTTGTGAACTAAAGTTAAAATAAAATTCTCTGGAACTACAGCAAATGAAGTCATTTTAGATTACGAAAAATATATTTCTCTCCCTTTTGAAGGCATTTTCTTCTTTGCCTGTACATGAAACTTTATAGAACCTCAAAATTAGTATCATAACTCAAACCGGTGAGTTTTAAAATATGGGGTTTTTTTTCAAATTAAAATAAGGAAAAGTAGCTCTATGATTTAATGTTTGTCTTCAGAATGACAGAGTGCTATATCAATGGTAGCAATAACTAACATTGATACAGAACTTTCCTTTGGAAAAATCCTTTTCTAAAATTTTATCTCTGGTCAATTTTTATTCATACAATAATATAACTTGTCTTTCTCCTCGACACTATTTTTTATCATGTCAACATCTTCCTAACTATTCTCACCAATCACCAATCTATGTTTCACAATATTAATGAAGTGATCACTCAAAAAAAAATGTTCATGATGATGAACACATTTAAAATCTTTCAGTGTCCCCTTATTAATTTTTGGACAAAATTTCAGTCTTTAATATTATATAAAAGTCTTTGCTGCCTTTCCAAATTCATCTTTCATTATTTTCCCAACACACCCTGCAAAATAATTGTACTTTAATTCCCTAATTATATTACATTTGGCCTCACCTCTTTGACTTTGCACATGCTAATCTTTCTGCCTAAAACGTTCTTCTCCAAATACAAAAATTAA
>NW_023416316.1:61478325-61568325 GCF_014108235.1 Myotis myotis | reverse complement strand
ACTCTGTGCTGGGCAGCCCAGAAGTGTCCTAAAGCCCTGGGTCAACCCTCAAATAAGTCAGGGTCATACACAGAGTGACCTAGGAATTCAAGGAAGGTGGAAAGGAATTGCCTAAGCTGAACCTCTAAGGATCTCAAGCATTTTAGGGAATCCGAGCCCCCATTCATCACAGCAGCATGTTCAGTAACACACCCTCATAGTGGATTTCCCTCATTCCTGTCTCACTCTCCTCACTCCCTCACTCTTGAAATCACTTCCCAAATATACTACTTGTACAGGAGTTTTTGTTTTAGGCTCTGCTTTCTGGGAAGCCAAACCAAGACAAACTGATTCATATTTTTTAATTATAATGTGTGCAAGTCTTAAGGTCTACTTCATTTTTTAAAAAGTATAAACTACAAATGCTGGTGAGCTAACTATAGATCTCTCTTCAAATTGTAGGGTTAAGCAAACAATTTACAACAAGTCAAACTGAAATGATTAAGCTAAATGAACAGCAATTTTTAATTTAAGAAAAGCAATATTAATGGGAAATGAAATGTAAAACCAATTTTAAAACTATACTGTGATAACTAACAATATGTACTTATGAAATTTTTCAATTACCTGGGAGCTTTGCAATTGCCAAGATAATGTCAGCCAGGTATGTTAACAGGAGAAATGCAAACCCCTACTGAACTTTCTTAATGCACTGGTGCTTACAAATACCAAATTTTAGAAATGCCGTAAGACCTCTCATAATAGTTCTGACAAACTGAGAAGGTAGAAAAAAAATTTTTTTTTTCATTACATAAAGCTATCTATTGAGATGGGAATTTGTCCCAATGGAATTTGAGTTATTATAAGTTTGCACACACAAAAAACAAAATGCATTAATCAATTTCCTGTCTTGAGGGGGGAAGGTATTTTGAAATATACAGATACTTCTGAGGAGACCTTAGGAACCAAGTTTTGTTTATTTGAAACTGTCAGTAGCCAAAAATAACCTCTGAGGCACCGGGGATTCCCCATAATGTCGCTGAACAAAGCAAAAGCTTTGTCAAGGGAAATGTAAAGCATGTTTGTAGGCGGAAATGATCCATGGACTTTTCTCATTAACTAGAGGCCTGATGCATGAAATTCGTGCAACAGTAGGCCTTCCTCCCCCCCACCCCCGCCCCACTCCACCCCCCACTGGCACCAGCTTCCCTCTGCCACCCAGAACCCAGGCTTCCCTCGAAGCCCCAGCTTTCCTCAGGAAGGTCGTCCGGAAGGACATCTGGTCTAATTAGCATATTATGCTTTTATTATTATAAATATGGTTGGTTTCCTTCATTCAGTAATGAGCACCCTGCATAACCCATGCATCTTGCTGGGTACAAAGGATAAATCACCAAAAGAGTCATGACCCTATTCTTTCTAGTGAGTATACTTTTCTAGTGGAGACAATAAACGAACAAGTCCACTAACACAGAACTAGAAATTAGGATAGTTGCTAGGAAGGACAAGTATAAGGAGAAGAAGGGAAGAGACCAAATTTAGATTAGGGTCAAGGAAGCAACATGTATGCTGAATGGGTCCAGAGGATTTCTCCAGATGAAGAGAATACTCGAGCACTAATTTCACAAAGCAAAAAGAGAGTTTAGTTAGTTCATGGAGGATTTTTTAGATTAGCGGGGAGGAACATAATAAGTATGGCCAATGTGGCTCAAGAGGAAGCTGGCGAGGTGGGTTGAGACTAAAGATGTGGCTCCTTGAAGGCCATACTGAAAAGCTTGGACTTTATAGTAAAAGAGTAAATGCAGTGAGGATTGTAGAAACCATCTTGTCTAAATTTCAGCCAAATGCAAAAAAAAAAAAAAAAAAAGGACATCAATAGCTCAATAGCTTCCCTGGCAAAGAGCTGATGGTGTTCTTCCTTCTCGTGCCACAACTGTCATGGAATTTCATATTAAAACAGCCGGTTTTCGTGCTGGATAGCATAACTGTACCGAATTAATGTTGTGATTTACCTCAACTTAATAGAAAAGGACTGTAATATGGACTCAGGGCAAGCCCAGAGACCTGTGGGCTGTGCTGAGCTCCTGGGACTCCATGGGGTGGATCAGAGTGGCACTGGCATAGTTCTGTGGAGCAGTTGCCACTTCTGTTCAGAAGACAATACAGCAGGGACCATGCCCAAGGTATAGGGTTAGGTGAGGAGGGTGGAGAGAGAAGGGTCTTAACCTTATTATTTGGTATCCACCAGATTCTAGGCACTGTGCGGGCACGTGTACAGTGCGATTGAAACTTCGTGGCCCATGCGCAGAAGTCGGTTTTCGGCCTGGGCGAGTCTATTTTGAAGAAGTACTGTTGATATTCGGCTCTGCTGACTAATGAGTTTGCCGACCACTGAATTAGGCCAAAGGAATGTTTCTGATAACTGAAAGGTGGGAATTCGGCTGCAGAATCTGGCAAAGGCTTATTTGTCCCCTGGGGCATAGCAGTTCCATCTTCAAGGGGAAGGAAAGTTCTAGCTACAAGTGTGAAGACCTTGAGAAAAGTAGACTCCCCCCACCCCTCTCGCCCTTACCACATCCTTCCTGAGATTTGAGTTTGCCTTTGAAGAACACCGCCAGTAAACTGCCGCTAGGTGTCCTCAAAGTAAAAACAATCACAGGAGAAAAAGTCCGGACTCCAGAACTAACCTGACTTTTTTGTTCAAGTTCTTTGAGTTCTGGGCTTTAAGGGACAGAGTAACATTTACGAATTAGACATGAACACTTGACCTGCTCGTTGAGAGGTTAAATGGGGACCTGTACTCTGCTTCAGGAAGGCAGGCCAGGACTTCATATGGGCCTGGGAAATACTGTTCCTGTTCCCAGGGGCCAGAGAGCCCTGCACAGCTGGGAACACCTAGGTGCCAGCTCACATTGGCTCCCAGCTACTGGGAGATTTCAAATGTACAGAAACTGTGCTCTGGGAGATTTTTAACGACTAAACATCTTAACCTTTAAATTGGGCAAATTGCAGCCATTACCCTTCCCTGGCAGAGCACCTGCAACAGGCTTTGTTTTCTTTACGTAGTTATGGCGTGTGCAAATAGAAAGGCACAATTTAGCAAAATGTGTTCCCAGTTAGTCCTTTAAACAAACACAGACTTCTCACCATTGGTCTCTGCAGGCTCAGGGGCCCTTTCCTCCTCGCCTTCCTTCCGATTCCCTTCTCTCCAGTTCTTTCCCCACCTGTGCTCTTCTGTCTTTCTTCTTCCATTTGCTCCCTCTAGTAACCATTTTGACACAGAATATCAATTTCCTGATTGTGATCTTTTATACATTCAACTTAAATAAGTACTTTCTCTGGTTTTAGAGAATCAAAAGGGGGAAAATAAATAAAAATAGACCCAAAAAAAGAATATTAGAATAAGGTATCTATCTGCACCTGTCCAAAATCTAAGAAGGAAAATTAGCCCTTCCTCCCCCTAGGAGAAGCGAGTGATAGAAGCCACAGAGGTCTACTTCCCTGCCAAATGTTGCATGTTTTAGGAATTTCTAACCTTGCCACAGCCAGGTGACTCACACACACCAGCTGGCGCTTTAGGCTGCTACAGAACACCTGAGAAGATAAACCTAACCCAGAAAACAATCTCTCACTCCAGGTTAGCCTTTCAAAGGAGGTAGGGGAATTTTGAGCAATTATTTCCATTTTGTTCACCCAGGAATCACAGGCCGCAATCTTGATTTCAGACACTGTTGTGTCTGACAGTCAGAAACAATTTCCTGTCATGGGCAGGGGCTTGCTTCTGCCTGGGGAGGGAAACTGGGATGAGTCAAAGATGACCTTATTTGGGGAATCTCAGGAAGAACTGAGATTCCCCTGAGAGGGCACCCTGTCTGCTTGCAGAAGCTGGCTCGCCGGCTCCCTCCTCAAATCCTTCCTCCTTCCATCTGTTCGCTACCCTGGAGGTTTTCGCTACTTCCTACAGTTAGTATGTCTGTAATCCTTCAGTGCCTCCTTTTTGCCCTTTTAGTTCTCTAGTACAAAACTAACCATTCTTTATTAAACTTCCTTTGTGAAATAAAAAATATTATATAGAGAAAGTAGATATTAATGATTATATTTTTATATTATGGAGAACCTGGGCACCTGCCAAAATCATTGGAAAACTCTGTAAAGTTATTAACAAATATAAAATAAAGCATGTTCTTTACTATGAATCCTCAAAAATAAAAAGTCCTTCCTCCCTTCATGCACCTCACTGGTCCCAGGTTGCCTTTTGGGGACATGTTTTCTTTATCTCCCTCACAGCAGACTAAGATGATCTTTGTAAATAAAGTGTCTGCGAAGGCAAGCCATAAGGGAAAGAGAAAGTGGGGTCCACAGAGCCTAATTCGAAACTTAAATGTTAATTGAATCCATAGAGACCATCATATACCAGCATGCCTCTTCTTTTTGCATGAAAATCAGAAGAAAAAAGGAATCAGGTAACTACTTTTCTGAAAGTGTATACAGGAGTCCTGACTTTAGAACCCTGGATATAGAAGTAAACCATGCATACAATAGGCAACTCCCTGTTCAACTCTTGTTTCTGAGGTAACAGCTAATATTAACCAAGCACTTAAAATATCCCTGGCTCTGTGCAAGGGGCCCTATAAACATTAATGAGATCCTCTAAACAACCCTCAAGAATATATATCATTTTAAAGTGAGATATAATTGACATATAACATTGTTTAATTTAAGATGTATGATGTGTTGCTTTGCTACGTTCTTATATTGCAATACGACTACCACTGGATATCATTTGCTCAGAGAGGTTTGAAACTTTCCTTGAAGACATCATTGGACTGAGGCTGTGAAGATGCCTGAGAGCCTGAGGGACCTGGGAATTAGGAAAAACTAAATTAGAATTTAAGATGGGGAATTAGACCATTTATTAAGTTTTGGATTTTCAAAAATGGAAACACCCAATATTAATATTTCTCAGTGTACAAAGGAGGGAAACAGACTCCCTTACCATCCCCTAATATTATCTTTCTCTCTCTTAGAAGATTATTCATATTCTTTCCCAGTAGACTTCATTCCTACTTAAGTTTCCATGGGCCCTGAATTAGTGGCAAAAGGTTCAGAATTTGAACCCAGGACGATCCAGTTCAGAGCCTGGGTTCCTATTCACTCTGTTAGACGGACTTGTCACTGTTGGCACCCTCATACCGTTGCCATGGAGACCCAATGTAAAGGATGGAGAGGCTGAAACTTTTAGAAATCTGAGTGCTTTTGTGTGAATGAAAGGGAACAAGTGTGAAATGCCAATGGAATGGAGGGAAGTTAATTCCCTTAACCAACTCTTATTAGAGACTGCCTGGTATGCAGTACTACACCCCGTTCAGAAGAGGTTCTCTAAGGTTCTTCACTACAGTGATACCAAGTGTGGTCCAAGGACCTCCGAACAAGGTAACAACAATTGAGAGTGCACAAATGATGTAATGCCACATCCTCAAAGCAAAATATCCTATATGTCCAAAAATATGTCTGCCATGGTTTGTAATTTTCTTTTAAATGTCCTTTAAGAGAGAAAAGGCTGGCGGCTGGCAGGTCAGAGGTGAGGGATAGGAAGTGAGTGAGTGAGGGGATGAAAGGAGAGTGTGTGGATGTGTGTGTGGTGTGTGTGTGAGTGAGGGAGGGACAGTTAAATCCAGCAGGAGCAGCAGAGGCTGGCACACCAGGCTCTCTGGGACAGGGAGAGACCACCACCGCTGCTGCGGGCACTCCCTGGACTGCGGGACTCAGGCACGAAGCCCACGCCATCTTAAAGGGGAGAGCGGCTGTCTAGGCACTCATCAACACCACCACCCAGACAGGACTTGGACACTGCCCGCGACACCGCAGCCACTCCAGCCAAAATCCTGCAACCACACCCGCAGGCTACAGACCCTGGGATCTCCACCTCCAAAGGAGCACCGCGCCCGCAGCAGTAAGTGCAGCCCCCGCCTCCCCAGCGGCAGATCTCCGACATCTCCTTCCTGCGTCTCCAGAGCGCAGGTCTCAGAGGCACACCATTCCATAGACTTCTCTTGGGAGTCACTGTGAGCCTCAGCTGGGTGTGATTTTGTACAGACACAGGCGCACTGCCCCCCAGTAGAAATTCTGAATTCCCTCTGCCTGAATAACTGCCCCCACACCCAGCTGTGCAACTTTAGCACCAGGGCCCCTCAGCGCCAGGGCCCCTCAGGGTGTGTGAGAGCTCAGCACTGGCACTGCCACAGTTGCTCACTCCCCCTCAGCCCATCTATCCACAGGGCACTTTGGGAAGCCACAGTGAGCCTCTGCTGGGTCCGATCTTGGACAAATAGGGACGCACACCCCTGGGCAGTAGAAATTCTGAATTCACCCATCCTGGATACTGGCCCAAAGACGCCTCAATTAAGCCTGTCAGGGCCCTTCAAAGTGCTTCAGTGCACCTGCGCTAGCAAACTCACTGCAGGTGCTCCTGGGTGCCCCCACTGGGAATGCGAGCCTGTCCACCACAGGTGCATGAGCAAAAAACTGAGTTTTCCCACCCCACAGCTGCAGAACTCTGGACACAACAGTTGCATGCTTTTCCAGCATGCAGGTCTCCCAAAACCACTGCTCCACAGGCAGCCCTGGGGCCCCGCTGCGAGCCCTGCTTGTCACGCACTTAAACAAACAGGGATGCACTGCTGGGCTGTAGAAACACTGAATTCCCTCTTCTGAGATACCTGCCAACAGACACTGCAATCCAGTGGCTTCAGTGCCAGGGCCCTTCAGAGTGTGTCAGTACACCCTGCTGGTAAACACACCACAGGTGCCTCTGTGAACTGCTGCTGGGATCACGTGTATTCAACCACAGAGGCAGCAGCAAAAGCTGAGTCTGCCCACCCCACAACTACAGAACCCTGGACACCACAGTCATGCCTTGCCAGAATGCAGAATTCCTGAGCCCCACCACCCCAACAGACGGTTCCTGGGTGCCACTGTGAGTCCCTGCGGGGCACGCGTGATTTCAACCAAGGGCATAAGACAACAAAAATTGGAACACCCCCTCCATGGCTGCTGACTTCTAGACACCTCAGTTGCGCTTTTCCAGCTCGCAGGCCTACATCAAGAGAACCCAAATAGCTCAAGTAGGGAGCTACACTAGCCTACCAAACCCAGGAGACCTGAGAGGTCATACCAGTAGCACCATACCCTAAAGAAACTGGGTAGCACAGCAATCAGAGCTACAATTAAAACATTACAGCAAAACATGGGAAGACAAAAAAGCAATCCACGAAGGAAAGAAAAAGAGGAATCACCAGAAAGGGAGTTAAATGAAATTGAGGCTACTAACTTACCAGAGAGAGAATTCAGAGTAATGGTTATAAGGATGCTCAAACGGCTGGATGACAAATACACACAGCTGAATGAGAATTATAAGGAACTGAATGAGAATGCCACCAACATGAAAAGGAACCAAGAGGAAATGAAGAACATAGCTGCAATAAAGAACACAATGGAAAGCTTAAACAGCAGACTTGAAGAGGCTGAGGACCGCATCAGCGAATTAGAAGACAAGGTAGGAAAAAAACACACAAACACAGGAGCAACTGGAAAAAAATACTTAAAAAGCAAGAGGAGAGCCTAAGGGAGCTTTGGGACAATGCAAAACGAAACAATATTCGCTTAATAGGGGTACCAGAAGGAGAGGAGGAGAAGCAAGGTATAGAAAACCTGTTTGAAGAAATGACAGAAAACTTCCCTGATACTAGCAAGAAAAAAAACTACACAAGTCCAAGAAGCACATAGAGTGCCAAACAAGATGAACCCCAAAAGACCAACACCAAGACACATCATAATTAAATTGGCAAACACCAACGACAAAGTAAGAATCTTAAAGGCTGCCAGAGAGAGACAGAAAGTTACCTAGAAGGGATCTCCTATTAGAATATCAGCTGACTTCTCAACAGAAACACACCAGGCAAGAAGGGAATGGAATGAAATATACAAAGTGATGCAAAGCAAGGAAATGAATCCAAGAATACTATACCCAGCAAGGCTATCATTCAAAATTGAAGGTGGAATCAGGAGCTTCACAGACAAAAAAGGGCTAAGAGAGTTTATTACCACCAAACCAGCAATGCAAGAAATGCTAAAGGGACTGCTGTAAAAAGAAGAAACAGAACGACAAGAAGAAACACAAACATTAAGAATAAAAATGACCACAAACAAGTACTTTTCAATAATAACATTAAATGTAAATGGATTAAATGCTCCAATCAAAAGACACAGGGTAGCTAAATGGATAAGAAAACATGACCCATATATTTGCTGTCTGCAAGAGACCCACCTCAGAACAAAGGATTTATACAGAGTGAGAGTGAAGGGATGAAAAAAAAAGTTTTCAGGCAAATGGAAATGAGAAAAAAGCTGGGGTTGCGATACTTATATCTGACAAAATAGACCTCGAAGTAAAGGCCATAACAAGAGATAAGGAAGGCCTCTTCATAATACTAAAGGGAGCAATTCAACAAGAAGATAAAACTCTGGTAAACATATATGCACCCAATACAGGAGCACCCAAATACATAAAACAACTTCTGGAAGATATCAAGGGAGAAATCTATAGCAATACAGTCCTAGTAGGGGACTTTAATGCCCCACTGACACCACATAAATCCTTTAAACAAAAAATCAGCAAGGAAACAGCAATCCTAAATGACTCACTAGATCAGATGGACTTAATTGACATCTTCAGAATATTTCACCCCAAAGCTACAGAATATACATTCTTCTCCAGTGCACATGGGACATTTTCAAAGATAGACCATATATTAGGACACAGGCAAAGTCTCTTCAAATTCAAGAGAATAGAAATCATAACAAGCATCTTCTCAGATCACAATGGCATAAAATTAGAAATCAACTACAATAAAAACATTGAAAAAAATCAAACACTTGGAGGCTAAATAGCATGCTATTAAACAATGACTGGGTTACCAGAGAGATCAAAGAAGAAATGAAAAGCATCCTGGAAACAAATGACAATGAAAACACAACAATCCAAAATCTATGGGACACAATGAAAGCAGTCCTAAGAGGGAAGTTCATAGCTCTACAGGCCTACCTCAAAAAAGAAACAAGAAAAACTGGCAATAAATGATCTAACCCTACAACTCAAAGAGTTAGAAAGAGAGCAACAAGAAAAGCCCACAGTATCCAAAAGGAAGGAAATTAAAAATCAGAGCAGAAATAAACAACATAGAGACCAAAAAAACAATACAAAAGATCAATGAAACCAAGAGCTGGTTCTTTGAAAGGATTAATAAGATTGATGAACCTCTTTCCAGGCTCACCAAGAAACAAAGAGAGAGAACCCAAATAAACAAAATCAGAAATGAAAGAGGTGAAGTAACAACTGACCCTACCGATATACAAAGGACTGTCAAAAAATACTATTCTGGTACCCTTATTATGTGGATGTTGTTTCGTTTTGTGTTGTCACAAAACTCCCTTAGGCTCTCCTCTTGCTTTTTAATTTTTCTTTCCAGTTGCTGCTGTGTTTGTGTGTTTTTTCCTACCTTGTCTTCTAGCTTGCTGATGTGGTCCTCAGCCTCTTCTAGTCTACTATTCAAGCCTTCCATTGTGTTCTTTATTGCAGCTATGTCATTCTTCACTTTCTCTTGGTTCCTTTTCATATTAGTGACATTCTCATTCAGCTCCTTATAATTCTCATTGAGTTGTGTGTATTTGTCATTGAGTTGCGTGTACTTGTCATCCAGCCGTTTGAGCATTCTTATAACCGTTACTCTGATTTCTGTCTCTGAGAAGTTACTTGCCTCGGTTTCATTTAACTCCCTCTCTGGTGATTCCTCTTTTTCTTTCCTTTGGGGGTTGCTTTTTTGTCTCCCCATGTTTTGCTCTAATGTTTTGTTTCTGTGTCCTAAATCTGACTATTTTGCTACTCCGGTTCTTTTGAGGCGGGTGCTGCTTGTGTGATCTCTCGGGTCTCCTCAGCTTGGTAATCTGGCGTAGCTCTCTACTTAAACTGTTTGGGTTTTCTTGATGTAGGCCTGTGAGCTGGAAAGGTGCAACCGCAGTGTCCAGATGTCAGCAGCTGGACAGGGGAGGGGTATGTTCCAATTTTTGCTGCCTTGCGTCCTTGGCTAAAATCGCATGTGCCCAGCAGGGGGCTCATGGATGTACCCAGGAGCTGTCTGTCAGGGTGGTAGGGCTCAGGAAGCCTGCAAACTGGAAAGGCACAACTGTGGTGTTCAGAGTTCTGTAGCTGTAGGGTGGGAAGACTCAGTTTTTGCTGCTGGGCCTGTGGTTGGATACCCACGCTCCCAGTGGTAGCTCACAGGGGCACCCGCGGTGTGCTTGCCAGTGCGACACCCTGGCGCCCTCTGAAGGGCCCTGTTGACGCCAAGCGATCAAGGCATCTGTGAGCAGGTATCCAGGATGAGGGTATTCAGAATTTCTGTTGTTGGGGCAGTGCACCCTTGTTAGGATAGGAACACGCCTGTGGCACAGTGGGCTCAGGAGGCCTGAGCGCTGGAAAAGCACGACTATAGTGTCCAGAGTTCTGCAGCTGTAGAGTGGGAAGACTCAGTTTTTGCTGCTGTGCCTGTGGATGGATCCACACACTCCCAGTGGCAGCTCACAGGGGTACCCGTGGTGCATTTGTGGCGTGGAGCTCTGAGGTACGCTGAGGGGCCCCGGGACTGAAGTTTGGAGACAGCATCTATTGGCAGTTATTCGGGAGAGTGAATTCAGAATTTCTGCTGTGGGGCAGTGCACCCCCGTTTGCACAATATCGCACTCAGCGGGTCTTGCAGTGGCTCCCAGGGGCTGCCTGTGGAGTGGTGGGATCCAGAGGCTTGCACGTGGAAACTCGAAAATGTGGTGTGTGTGGGAGGGGGTGGGGGGAGTCTGCCGCTGGGGAGGAGGAGGCTGCACTTACTGCTGCGGGCGCGGTGCTCCTTTGGAGGTGGAGATCCCAGGGTCTGCGAGTCTGTAGCCTGCGGGTGTGGTTGCAGGACTTTGGCTGGAGTGGCTGCTGGGTTGCGGGCAGTGTCCAAGGCCTGTCTGGGTGGTGGTGCTGATGAGTTCCTAGACGGCCTCTCTCCCCTTCAAGATGGTGTGGGCTCCGTAGTCCCGCAGTCCGGGGAGTGCCCGCAGCGGTGGTAGTCTCTCCCTGTCCAGGAGAGTCTGGTCTGCCAGCCCCTGGTACTCCTGTGGGACTTAACTGTCCCTCACTCACTCACGCACACACCACACACATCCATACACTCTACCTTCACCCTCTCACTCACTCAAATCCTCTCCCTCACCTCCGTCCTGCCAGCGGCCATCTTTGGAACTGTCCCAATTTTAATTTATTACTTGTCTGTCTCAGGTCTTTGCTCAGTAATATAAAATATCCCCCTAAAATTTTGAAATTCTAAACTTATCCTCAGGAAGAATTGAAGTGGGGGGGTTAATTTATAACTCTAGGAAGGCCTGGAGCAAGCAAGTATATTAAATTAAATGTGCCTCTAGGTTGATAACACCCCAGGATCTTGCCTAAAAGAAACACAAATCCTTTCTGAAACATTGAGCATCTTCACTCATTTCCCTCAATAGTCCAAAAAAAATTATGATCAGCCAAATATGAGGAATAAAAAGTTATCAAAAATGAACAAAAGTAAGTGAAAATATAAACAACTTTCAGGAATGAAAATATAATTGCCAAAATTAAGACTCACTAGATTATTAAAACAGCAGATTAAAATGAGCTGAAGAAAGAACTGGTAAACTAAGAGCTAGACATGAATAAATTATGGTTCATAGTTCACAGAGAGACAGAGTTAGAAAAGATATGTTAAGAGATGCGGAAGGTAGAGTGAAATGTGCTAATAATGTCCACTTTGAGTTCTAGAAAGAAAAAAGTATCGTATCTATTGCCATTTAATAAGTTACTCTAAAACTTAGCTGTTTAAAGCAACAAAGAGTTGTTTCTCACAGCTTCAGAGGGTTCAGGAATCTGGAAGCAGCTCACCTGAGTAGTTCTGGCTTAGAGTCTCGAATGATACTGCAGTCAAATAGAGCTTGACTAGTTCAATCAGCCAGGATGATACAAAAATACTAAACTTGTGTACACCTGTTAACATAGCCTCATAACATACAAAAGAAAAAATTAACGAAGTTGCAAAGAAAAGTTGACAAATCCACCACCAATAGAGGAAATTTTAACATACCTTCCACATGATGAATAAATAAAACAAACCAATATAATCACAGGAATAAAGAATATTTGAACAACATAATAATTTATGAAATTGGCACAAATTAACCCCTACATACCTGATGATCAGAGAGTATACATTCTTTTACATGGAACTTTAATGACAACTGGCCACATGTCAAGCCACAAAACAATTCTGTAAACTTCATTCAGTAATATTCAAACTATGTTCTAGGTCAGTGATGGCGAACCTATGACACGCGTGTCAGAGATGACACACGAACTCATTTTTTTGGTTGATTTTTCTTTGTTAAATGGCATTTAAATATATAAAATAAATATCAAGAATATAAATCTCTGTTTTACTACGGTTGCAAATATCAAAAAATTTTTGTATGTGACATGGCATCAGAGTTAAGTTAGGGTTTTTCAAAATGCTGACATGCTGAGCTCAAAAGGTTCGCCATCACTGTTCTAGGTCTTCAATGCAATTAGATTTGGAATCATTAAAAATAATCATAAGAAGTTAGATTTGGGAAAAATCATAAACATACTTTATTAAACAACTAAAGTATCAAAGAAAAATTCTAATGAAAATTAAAATAAACCTAGGCCTGGACTGAAGCTTTTATAAGGGCAAGAGCCATGTCTGTTTCTTTAATAACTTCACATTCTAGCAGTTAGCAGGAACTGCATCAATAAACGCCAAATAAATACATGAATGGGTTTGAATAATAAAAGAAAAATATTTTCATGTTATATATTTTCATTTTCTATGGCTACGTTTTCTGAGGTAATGGAAAAATAGTCATTTAGCTTTTGTTACATTGCAAGGTGTCACTAGCTGAGCTCTTTAAAGGGTCTGGCTGGCAGATTAGTTAGGCAATTTTGTGGGGTGTTTTTTTTCAGCTAAGCTAATGATTTTCAGTTTAATTGACAAATAAAAATAGTATATACTTAAAGTGTACAACTTGATGTATTGATATACATATATATTGTGAAGTGATCACCACAATAAAGTAATTAACATATTCACCTCAAAAAGTTACTTTTTTATTTTTGATGAGACCAGCAATGATCTACCCTCTTAGCAAGTTATAGGTAGAAAAATATACAACTGTTAACTATTCTCACAATGCTATACATTAACTATTAACTGTTAACTATTCTCACAATGCTATACATTATATCTCCAGAACTTACTCATCTTACATAACTGAAACTTGCCTCATTTCTCCTACCCCCAACTTCTGGCAACCACCATTCAACCTAGTGTTTCTATGAGTTCAAGTATTTTAGATTCTACATATAAGTGAGATCGTGCAATAGTTATCTTTCTGTGTCTGGCCTATTTCACTTATCATGATGTCCTCCAAGTTCACCCGTATTGCTGCAGGAGGATTTCCTCTTTTGAAAGGTTGAATAACACTGCCTTTTATAATGCATGCCAATTTTTTAATTACCATGAAAGACTGAAGCAACTATTTTCATGAGATTCATGTGTCATTAGAAAACATGCTAGCTATAAAATAAAAATAAAAATAGGAAGCAATTGCTTTTCACCTAGATAAAACTACACACATAAAAATGCTATTGTCTCAGAGAGTGAATCATATATCACAGTAAGTTAATGACATGGAAATGTTACATTCAGTCAGATCCCCATTCTAAACCTTAGACAAAAGAAGGCAAGAGAGAATAACTGTCTTTCTTGGGTTCTTACAGCTCTTTAAGGGAAAATGTCCATCACCTAATTCTAGTAATTTGTAAGTGTACCATGTGTACATAATGTGTCTTCCGCATGATTTCTGCTTTCATATATCATGACCTCCCCCTCTACACACCTTCCCCCTGAATGACCCCAGAAGACCTAGACCTGAGAGTGTAAATAACACTCATTTACAGGAATGTTTATGTATTCCTAAAAAATTTCAGAAATGAGAGAATTTCCTAGAAAATTCTCAGCTAACCACTGCTATAAGTTATATTTTATCACAAAATGATATTGCCCCTGAGTAGTTACTCCTCATAATCTCTACCATTATCTGCTCCCAAGAAAACATTGGTACAAATATCACCTGCTTACTGTGGTCAGGAGAGGAAAGAGGACGCCAAACTAGGTGATGAACATTTCTTCTAACTGAAGATTTCTGAGTCCTGGCTTGACTTGCGTTTGTTTCTTATTTCTTTCCATAGATTTGTAGCCACATTGGGATCTGACATGCAACATACACGGAGCACTTCTCCCCAGCTCGGGTTCAACACTGTGTGCCCTGCCCTCCTGCCCAATCTAGAAGTGCCTCTGGGAACAGGCAGTTGAGTTTAGGAAGACCGTTTAGGGGTTTGTTTACGGAGAAGAAATTTTCTCAGGAGCAGACCACCTGCTGCCTTTTGAGAGAGTCTCACCACTCAGCATGTTAGAAATGTTCCATTAGGGTTAGGAAACTAATTTCATTTCCAAGGTTTCACATGATTTTTGTAATATACCTTTTTGTCATGAGTTTCCAAAGTCTATTTATATACAAACATCTAAACTTTAGAACTTTACTTTGAGAACTTTTAGCCATGTCTAAAAGTCCTCATTTTAGTTCTTTAAGAAATTAAGATTTTTTTCTCACTGCAAACTGGCAAAAGATAACATTTGGTACCAGAATTTACTCCATTATTCTAAGATCCTTACATTCTCCACATCAAATCCATTCCTTTACCCAATGTTAGTCCAAATATGAATACAACATAGTGAGAACAAAAGAACTTCGAAATAATTATCTTCATAAGAGGAGAAGCCGATATCATATGACCATTATAGCGATATAGATCACAAGTTATTTCAACCTCTGGTTTTACTGCAATCAAGTAAGTTTAGAGGAAAAAAAAATCAGGTTTATGGGAATCAGAGCAATTTTCCTGTTTTATGGATTAATTGACTCACCCATTCATTTATCAATTCCTTCCCTTTTTTGTTGTTGTTGTTGTTGTTAATCCTCACCTGAGGATATTTTCCCAGTGATTTTTTTTGAGAGAGTGGAAGGGAAGGGGAGAGACAGAAACACCAATGTACACATCGATTGGTTGCCTCCCTGCAACCAAGGTACATGCCCTTGACCAGAATCAAACCCGGGACCCTTCAGTCCACAGGCTTACACTCTATCCACTGAGCCAAACCAGCTAGGACTATTCCTTCCTATTTAAACATATTTAATAAGCACTCACTGGGTAGAATGCAGGTATGCACTAGGTGTTAGAGAAACAGCTTCAAAGTTCTTCCCACACCACCACCCCATCACATGCAATTTGCATTCTAACAGAGAAGAAAGATAATAAATTGGTACACAAATGAATGTGAGTACTGTCCAGTTTTATGAAGAAAATACAGCAGGGCTAGAGGGGGGGAATGATACTATGCATAAGCAGTCAGGCTAGGGGGCCTCTAAGGAGGTGACATTTGAACAGAGATCTGAAAGAAGTGAAGGAACAAGCCACAGCAATTTCTCATACAAAGGGGTTCCAAATGGAAGGAATGACAAGTGCAAAGAGCCTGGAACAGGAATGTGAAGGATGTGATAAAGAGGGGAAAAGGACATTCTTTTATATTTTAGTCCTATTTTGCCTGTATAATCTTACATTTTTAACACAGAACTAATGCACGCACCAAAAAATACAGAGCACTTATTATGCTAATACCAGGCTGATGACCCTACAGATGCAGAGTCTGTTTGAAGGAATTTAACAGTAGTTTCTACAAGGTGAAAAAAAAATCTTAGCAGTTGAGGTCAGCCACTCAAGCAGAATCTCTGAAATTAGGTGAAAATGTACCCTTTTTTTTTTACATTGTGTAACCCAAGTTTAATTTTTTAAGAGATATCACTCACAAAACAGAAATGGAGGTTTATCTTTTACAGTCTCAAGTATTCCAGTAGGTCATAAATCAACTGGTCATTTCTCTATTTAATGATTTACCACCTTATCAAAGGCATCTCCTTGTTAGCTTTTTATGAGGCTTATCATCTAGAGCCAGCCTCCAAAATTAGAGGCTAATAAATGATTAGCTACATGTCTAGATGTGCAACAGCTGACTGAGGAGCAATAAAAGATCCCTCCCCACCTGACCATTCCGCTGGGTGACTTAGTCTGTGTCTACTGGCACAATCCCCTAAAGATCTGGAAATCATTCTGTTCATATGTTCATTGCCGCCGGGGGAAAGCCTCGTCCAAGTGGCCTTGGGGAAGCTCAGTGACCTGCTGCTTACACTGATCACATTCAGAAGTCTCAGTCCTCCACCTCCCTCTGTCATGTGTCTGTAGACAGAGGCAGATATTGATATCTTAATTGTTATTTATAATTTTGAAAATAGTTGGGTTTTCAAATATGCTGTCAGACTTCACACATCTCTATTCAAATTGCACTAATGTTGGAAGCCCGAATGATGTTAACAATGGAGGCCAAATAGTTTTAGTTTAAGTCTCATGATGCAATGGTTCTCAGCCTTCCTAATGCCACGACCTTTTAATACAGTTCCTCATGTTGTGGTGACCCCAACCATAATATTATTTTTGTTGCTACTTCATAACTGTAATTTTGCTACTGTTATGAATCGTAATGTAAATATCTGATATGCAGGATGTACTTTCAGGGGTCGTGACCCACAGGTTGAGAACCACTGTGACTTTAGAGCCCTGTTACAGCATCTGTCACACCATAAATACCCAACTAACTTGTATTTTCTTCCTTCTTCCACTAATAATGTTTCTTTACCTGAAGAGGTGAGAAAATATGTATATCCTATATAATAAAGAGCTAATATGCTAATGGTTGTGACACCCTCATGCCGTAACAACCAATCAGCAGGAGGCTGCATGCGGGGCAGGACAGAGCCGTCACCTTGCTCCGGAGACGGGGGGGGGGGGGGGGGGGGAGCAGGGAGGCACCCAGAGGAGGCGGGTCCACCGCAAGGAAACTCGTGGGACCAAGGGTGGGCCTTAAAGTGGCCAGAGAAGACCGGAGGGGTGGGGGCAGGGCCAGGTGCACTTGATCTCTGGGTGGAAAGGTTAGGGTGTCAAGGCAGGGTGGCAGGTGGGTGGGCAGGGCGCACGCATTGGGTGGGTGGGGCCATGTGATTTCAAGCACCGGGTCACTAGTATTTAATAACGGGAATGTTCCCTTAGGCTTACTGTTGTAATGTTTTAATCATAATCCACAACTATAATATTGATGGTATTATCCACCATACCTCAGAGGTTTGGCTTGTTCTGTTTCCATAATCTACAACTCTATCCAACTTAGAGCATGACTTTGACATGAGGAAGTAGAGACTCCAAGGACAGAAGACGAGTTGTTCCACCCCTTGTTTATTCTCTGTAAATTATCCCAACTAAACACCAGAACAGGGCTTCTGTGTGCACTAGGTCAAGCTGTAAATACCCACAGTCTGAAGAATTAAATCTGTGTGATATTCCCAGGGATGTGAACAAGAGCCAAATATTTATAACAATGGAAAGATCCTTCCTCGGGCATTTCTTACCCAAAGTTGAACTTTTATCAAAGAATGTTTTTTCCAACAGGCTGTTTCACATAAATGTTAACCATGCAGTGTCTCTTCTCTCCCTTCAGGATACACAAACCACAGAATTCCGATGACTCACCCCAAAGTAGCTTATGAATATGCCAAGGGCGGAAGGGCATGCTGTTTGGTTCTTTAAAACTTCCTGCCAAACCGAAGAAACTGAGAAACTGAACATACACAGATATTTGGGGGCTAAACTGTGAGTAATAATGAGAATTTAATCCCTTTTAGTATTCTGGGTTAGCAGCAGCTTGCCTAACATGTCCGGTTACATCCTGTTTGCTACACATGTGACTCCTTGAAAAAAAATAAAAATATAATATTAATAGCACAGTGTTTCATTGTTAAGACTGCTATTCTATTCTAAGTCAAAGGTTCCCATACATTTGCTGCCATTTCTTGGGAGAACTATAAATTAATGGCTTTATGAAACAAACAAATCATCATTATGACTCTGAAATAAAAAAGCCAGGATTCAATGTTTGGAATTTTAAGGCTGTATAAGCCCTTAAAAAGGCAAGGTAGTGAAGTATATTAATTAAAATCTTGGGTTTGAATCCCAATCCTTATACCAGGTATAACACCTTTAGCAGTTACTTTCGCTCTCTAAGTCCTACTTTCCCATAGGTGAAATGAAGACAGTAATAATACTATGTGTTATGTCTATAGGGTGAGGATTAAATGAAAGTATGTATGTAAATGAGGAGTACTGCTAAGTAAATTAATTACCTACTGCACTCTCTTTTCACCAGTAATGAATCTAAAGACCAAAGCCATTAAGTGAGCTAAGAAAGGTCACACACTCATCTGTACAGTACAAAGACAGAGCATTATAAGGCTGATGTTAAAAACAGGCTCTAGCCCTAGCCAGCTTGGCTCAGTGGATAGAGCATCAGCCTGCGGACGGAAGGGTCACAGGTTCGATTCCAGCAAAGGGCACATGCCTGGGTTGTGGGCTCGATCCCCAGCAGGGGGCGTGCAGGAGGCAGCTGATTAATGATTCTCTCTCATCATTGATGTTTCTATCTCTCTCTCCTTCTCCCTTCCTCTCTGAAATCAATAAAGAAATATATATTTTTTTAAAAAGGCTCTAAAGCCAATCTGCCCAAGTTCAAGCCCCAGTGTTCCTACGTGCTAGATGTATAACCTTGGGTGAGTCACTAAATTTTTCTGTGCCTCAATCTTCTTATCTATCATATGAAAATAACACGAGTACTTTCTCACCCCTAATCAACACCACTGTATTCCTACTCCCACCCAAATTGGTACCTAATTTGAAAGTTGTTGATATAGGCCCAGCCACTGATGCCCTCTGAGAGTTATATGCCTACAACTGCTGGCATCTTAACAAAAAGGTTAAAAAGGTGACAGTGGTATAGAGAACTTCCCACAACCCATCATTTGTTTTTCAAATAACAGACTACACTTTACACTTTGCATTGTCTTAGTTCTGCAAGGGCTTTCGATCCCAAACTGAAACTAAGTGGTCAAAGAACTTTAGAAGCCATGCTTCCTAGCTTCAGTAGATATCATTTCCAAAAATAAGAGAAAAATATCCACATGGCCTTTCTACATCGTGTGTCTCTTAAAACAGCATAAGAAACAAACAAGTGGGAATGTTTTATGATTTGGTAGTAGCATGGGGGCTGGACAAGGACGGCCCCTCACACTTCCTCATCCTTTCCAAGAGAAAACTTGCTGAACAGAACTGTGCTTGAAGATTTCAGGGAGCGCCGCAACCCAGAGGACTCCCTCCTGGTCATGTCACAACCAAAGATCCAATGGAGTTGATTCAGATTGCACACGTCTGCTGGCACAGCACTCAGTGCATCAGCACCTCACCTGACACTGACTCATTACTGGATGTGACGCCAAAGCCTGATTGTGTCGGTCATATGTAACTTGCCACTTCCAGCCAAGCATTCCAAGCCCTTTTGGAAATAGTGCACCCACTATGCCCTGAAACATTGGATTTTGAGGCTGCATAAGCCCTTAAAAAGGAAAGGTAGTATATTGATTAACATCTTGGGTTTGAATCCCCAGTCCTTATAACAGCTATGACACCTTTAGCAGTTATAGCTCAAACTCCTGAATTCTCTGGCCACCATGAATCGTCCTGTCTCTTCGGATGGCCCTCCTCCTCCATTACAGCTGACCTCTGCATCAAACCTAATGCAGAAGCTGGGAGGCTCCTCTTTGTGGCCTCTCAGTCAATATTTATTCAACTCAATTCAGTCACACTCAGCGATAACAGGCAGCCAGGATTACCAGATTTCCTAAGTGCATCTGAAACTCATTGTCTGGGGTCAGGGTGATAGGGGGTTATTTCCTTACAGAAAAACCAATTTTCTCAAATGGTTTTCATTAAGCCTCAACAGAGATACCGTGTCTTACTCAGGTTTATAAAAAATTCAACATGTCTGTCACAGCAGCTTAAGGCCCTAAGGCAGGAAATCTGAATCTGTAACAAAATTCTTCCAAAGTAATAGGTGGTTCACAGACATCAAAGAAAGAGTCACAGACTCAAACGGGAGAAGCAGGACTGTCTGGCTTTGGTCGGAACTCAAAGGCAGCTTTCTCTCCGAGGTTTGCAGCAGTTGCTGGGACTCTGAGAGGCAGAGCACCTAGGGACGGAACTGAGAGCAGCCATAACTGCTTGCTCCGCCCGCCCTGTAGATCCCTGGGGACCCGCCCCGCCCAAGCCCTGCGCAGAGCCATTTGTCAGATAGCCTCAGGCAAAGGCTAGCTTAGCACCGCCCTAGAGATCCAGCACAGAAGCTCTCCCACTGCAGACACAGCTGACTCTCATAGCCAGTTAGCCTGGAGGTCAAATCACCCCTGGTATTGCCGACAACAATCAAGGCTTAATTACAACAAGACTGCACACAAAGGCCACTAGGGGGTGCACCAAGAAAAGATAAAAAATGCGGAGACAAAGAAACAGGACGCAAATGTCAGAAATGGAAGATATAGAGCTCAAAACCACACTTTTAAGGTCTCTCAAGAACTGTCTAGAAGCTGCCGATAAACTTAGTAAGGCCCTCGAAAAGACTGGTGAGACCGCCGATAAATGTAGTGAGATCCTCAAGAAATCTAATGAGACCCTCGAGGTTGTGATAAAGAACCAACTAGAAATTAAGCATATACGGACTGAAATAATGAATATTATACAGACACCCAACAGCAGACCAGAGGAGCGCAAGAATCAAGTCAAAGATTCGAAACGTGAAGAAGCAAAAAACACCCAACTGGAAAAGCAAAATGAAAAAAGAATCCGAAAATACGAAGATAGTGTAAGGAGCCTCTGGGACAGCTTCAAGCGTAACAACATCAGAATTATAGGGGTGCCAGAAGATGAGAGAGAGCAAGATATTGAAAAACTATTTGAAGAAATAATGACAGAAAACTTCCCCCACCTGGTGAAAAAAATAGACTTACAGGTCCAGGAAGCGCAGAGAACCCCAAACAAAAGGAATCCAAAGAGGACCACACCAAGACACATCATCATTAAAATGCCAAGAGCAAAAGACAAAGAGAGAATCTTAAAAGCAGCAAGAGAAAGAAACCCAGTTACCTACAAGGGAATACCCATACGACTGTCAGCTGATTTCTCAACAGAAACTTTGCAGGCCAGGAGGGAGTGTCAAGAAATATTCAAAGTGATGAATACCAAGAACTTACAACCAAGATTACTTTATCCAGCAAAGCTATCATTCAGAACTGAAGGTCAGATAAAGAGCTTCACAGATAAGGAAAAGCTAAAGGAGTTCATCACCACCAAACCAGTATTATATGAAATGCTGAAAGGTATCCTTTAAGAAGAGGAAGAAGAAGAAAAAGGTAAAGATACAAATTATGAACAACAAATATGCATCTATCAACAAGTGAATCTAAGAATCAAGTGAATAAATAATCTGGTGATCATAATAGAATCAGGGACATAGAAAGGGACATAGAAAGGGAATGGACTGACTATTCTTGGGTGGGGGGAAGGGGTGCGGGAGATGTGGGAAGAGACTGGACAAAAATCGTGCACCTATGGATGAGGACAGTGGGTGGGGAGTGAGGGCGGAGGGTGGGGTGGGAACTGGGAGGAGGGGAGTTATGAGGGGAAAAAAGAGGAACAAATGTAATAATCTGAACAATAAAGATTTAATTAAAAAAAAAAAAAGAAAGAGTCAAACCCATCATGAAATATGTATTGGACAAAAATCACATAGAACCAGCTCTTGTTTCTCGACATTTCAAACGTGCTCCCATCTTTCATAGGGGATTCCATGTCTTATTAGCTCATGCATGTTTACCCTGTGCCTGCAAAATGCTAAGCACATACTACATATTTTTCCTTTTTTTGTTTCAGAAATAAAGAATGAATGAATATGGGATTACAAGAGAGCAAGAAAGAAAGAAGACCAAACCTGTGGCCAGTCAACATTTATCCTATGAAGAAAAGCACGTTCCTATTAATTTTTAGTGTATTAACAGCTTAAATCTAAAAACAAGCCTATGAAGCACAATTCTGGGCACAACAGCAAAAAGACACAAATGTCATCTATCCCTTGACATAAAAAGAATAAATGGAAGTAAAAAAGTTTCACACCAATTATTTTTTAAAAATACCAAAGTTGTTCAAGATAAAAATACTGGATATTTAGTAGGATCAAATGTAGCTAATTTACCTAAGACTGGCATATGCAACACTTCTATAATTTGAGAGGCAAGGGAGACTATAATGGGCAAGAATACAACACACACACACACACACACACACACACACACACAATATCGTATATAATAAAATGCAAACTGACCAAACAGCAGAAGGACAGGTCGGCGGGGGACGGGGCCAGCGAGAGGGCAGCACTAGGCCAGCCAAGATGGGTGATAAGAAGATGGTGGTGGAAGGGCAACTGAGGCGGCCAGCGCCAACCCCCAATGGGCCTGCAGATCACCTCCCGCAGAGGGAGGCCAGACTGCGGCTTAGGCCCACTCCCCTCGGGGAGGCATCCCCTGAGGGCTCCTGATCTTCGAGAGGGCACAGGCCAAGCTGAGGGACTGCCCAAGTGCATGAATTTTCATGCACCAGGCCTCTATACCTACATAAATATACAAGCAAATAAAGTAGTTGGATCTCAAAGAATTTGGGGGGCTTGAATACAATAGAAAAGAAAGAATTTTAGGGACAAAACTGGGAAAAAGTGTTTCTCGGGCTCATGCATGATGAATCTCTTAAATCAATAAAAGCACTCACCAGGGAGTGAGAAGATAGAAGCAGAGCAGTCTCTTTTCCTGGAGGAATAAATGGCTCTTAATTACAAATTATAATTATAAATATTAATAATATATATTTTAAGAATTAACAGGTACAAATCCAAACTGGGTGGAAAAGGATACAGAAAGAGGAAAATGCTGAGGAAGAGTGAGTCTGAAAAGGCCTTTGGGGATAACCAGGGAAGGGAGGGCAGTCTCAACTACAATACAAGTCTGCGGAGCCATCCTCGCTCACACCAGAGGGAGCAACACTCTGCTGAGTGCTCACGTAGCTCTTTGCCCATATATCAGCCAGAACACGTATTCTTATGTATCACTGATTTTATGGTTTAACCCTGCAATTTAATCACCTCCTAACAGGTGTGAACTGATAGCAGGTACTTAATAACCAGTATTGATGGAAAAACGTCTAGTGAGATGGACTGACAATGACAGCCTTCTCCAGCAACTCAGGTGGGGTAGTAAGTTCAGCTCTGGTACATGCTTTATACAAAACCCCAGACCTGGCTCTAAATTTGAGACTACACTGAAGTAGCCCAAACAAGGAAATTCAGTAAGAATGATCTCTTAACCTCTACAAAGCTAAACTCTTATCTATTCTCTGCACCTGTAACCGCTTGACTTATAAATAGTTTGCCCTTTTACTTTGCTTCATGGTCAGCTGCCTCAGATCACGTTGCTGTTATGACTAAACTTCACAAAGAATAGTGCTGGAGTTTAAAGGGAAACCACCAGCAAAGCTCAAAACCAGGAGGATGGAGCCCAGCAGCCCAATGTGGAATCAAAATGCGGGGGGGGGGGGGGGGGGGGGGGGGGGGTGGAGAGAGAGAGAGAGAGAGAATGAATGAGAAAATAACACTGAAAAGGATTTGGGCAATATGAAAGAAATGCTACAAGAAAAGAAAGTAACTGACTAGTTCCTGAGAATTTTTATACTTATAACACAGAGGTTACAATATCTCAGTATAAGTTAAAAATACACTGCCCCAATTGATCAACTCAATGATATGTTACACAGCCTCAAAAATTAGCATTTTGAAGATAATATGGTAGCATAAAAATCCACTTATTTATTGATCTGATGAATATTTATTAACCTTATCCTATGTGCTGACTCCACTTTACTGGTAAGTGCTGGGTGTATTTGAGGGGACAAAACAGACAAAAATCTCTGCCAGAATGGACCTAATCTACACTAATAAAAGAGAAACATGGTAATTGGCGTACGACCGCTACCCTTCACATTGGCTAATCAGCGAGATATGCAAATTAACTCAGCCAAGATGGCGGCCGGCAGCCAGGCAGCTTGAAACTAACATGAGGCTTGCTTGCTTCAGTGACGGAGGACTCCAACGTTCCCCACCTGACTTGCCGGCCTCTCAGCTGCAACTCTAGGCAACTATGTTGCAAATGTAGAAGCTAAACAAAACCCCAGAAACCTGCTTTACTCAGCGGGACTTCAGCCAGCCGGACCGCAACATTGTATCAAATACAGATGGTAAACAAAGGCCAGAAACCAGCATCCAAGGCCTCAGAGCTAAAGCTGGCCCAGAATAAAAAATAAAAATAAAAAAAAAAGAAAAAAAGGAGCGGTTGGGAGCTTCAGTCACCCATCAGCCTGAAAACAGCCCTCAGCCCCTCAGCCAGACTGGCCAGGCACCCCAGTGGGGACCCCCACCCTGAAGGGTATGTGACCAGCTGCAAAGAGCCATCATCCCCTCACCCAGGCTGGCCAGGCACCCCAGTGGGGACCCCCACCCTGATCCAGGACACCCTTCAGGGCAAACCAGCCAGCCCCACCCATGCACCAGGCCTCTATTCTATATAGTAAAAGGGTAATATGCCTCCCGGCACCGGGATCAGCATGACAGGGGGCAGCACCCAAACCCCCTGATCAGCCCTGCTCTGTGTGTGACGGGGCAGGGCCCCAAGCCCCTGATCGGCCCAGCTCTGTGGGTGATAGAGGGCGGTGCCCCAACCCCCCCTCTCCCATGGGCCCTGCTCTGTGTGTGACGGGGTAGAGCCATAACCTCCCCATCGGCCCTGCCCTGAGTGTGACATTGGCGGCACCCCAACCCCCTGATCGGCCCTGCTCTGTGGGTGATAGAGGGTGGCGCCCCAACCCCCTGATCTGCCCTGCTCTGTGTGTGATGGGGGGCGGTGCCCCAACTCCCCTGATGGGCCCTGCTCTGTGAGTGACAGTGGGGAGCTCCTCAACCCTCTGATCGACCCTGCTCTGTGTGTGACGGGGGGCGGTGCCCCAACCCCCCAATCGGCCCTACCCTGAGCGTGACTGAGGGTGGCATTGCAACCTCCCAATCCGCCCTGCTCTGTGCATGACAGGGGGTGGCTCCCCAACTCCCCAATCGGCCCTGCTCTGAGCCCGACCAGGGGCTGCACCTAGGGATTGGGCCTGCCCTCTGCCACCCGGGAGCAGGCCTAAGCCAGCAGGTCGTTATCTCCTGAGGGGTCCCAGACTGGGAGAGGGCACAGGCCGGGCTGAGGGACCCCCTCTCCCCCCCGAGTGTACAAATTTTTGTGCACCGGGCCTCTAGTCTATAATAATAAAAGCCTAATATGCTAATTAGACCAGTCATCCTTCCAGACGACCTTCCGGACAAAGCCGCAGTGGTGGGGGCCCGAGGCAGAGGCGGCTGACGAATTTCGTGCATTGGGCCTCTAATATTCTAATATAATGCATATCATGCAATGCTGTCAAGGCCCAGGACAAAAATCTAGGGTAGTAATAAGGAAAGAACATGAGCTTTGGGAGTCTGGCAGACATAGTTTTAAATCCCAGTTCTACCATGACTTGCTATATAATGTTGAGCAGGTTAACTGCTCTTGCTAATTCTCTCTTCTACATTTATAATAAAGGAGACATAGAACTTCTCATAGTATTATTGTCAAGATCAAATAAGATAAAAAGTTAACCAGAACAGAATCTGACAATATTGTTCCTCAGGGGTCCAAAGAAATCCTCCCAGTAGAGAATCACACACACACACACACACACACACACACACACACTCTCTCTCTCTCTCTCTCTCTCTCTCTCACACACACACACACACACACACACACACACACCTTCTGAAGTAGCTTTTAAAAAACTAATGCATGGCTGAGTATGCAAGAATGTCAGGGAAATTCTTAGAGTCCAGAAACACTGAGAAAACACAAATGCAGAGAGGTAAGCAAGTGCTTGAGATAGAATTTGTCTTGTGGGCACCACGGGTGGGGAAACCCAGGATCAGGGAACAAATAAGATGGTGGGGGGACCCTAAGCCAGGATTCCCAAAAGATCCCACCTTCAAAGGGGCATTCGGATACTTTCCTGTCTCATCTTTAGATATGGGGATGCGGGGGGCAGTGGGCGCAGGGATAACTACCCAGAAAATTACTAGCCATAATCCTGTTCTCACACAGAATTAGAACTTTCTGGTCCCAATACTTGTGTGGACCTTAAAAACAAAATTAAAGCTGAAAATTCAGTTTAAAAGACTCCTGAGTACATGAGCCTTCCCCAACCCCAGCACCTGACAAATTACAAGTTCTTTCTAAAGGAAAGCACTATAAACTTGGGCCTCAAAGAGTTCCTACAGCTCAGTGATTGGGCATCCACATATGAACCAGGAGGTCACGGTTCCATTCCAGGTCAGGGCATATGTCTGGGTTGAGGGCTCAATCCCCAGTGTGGGGCATGCAGGAGGCAGCTGATCAATGATTCTCCCTCAAAACTGATGTTTCTATCTCTCTATCCCCCTCTCCCTTCCTCTCTGAAATCAATAAAAATATATTTTAAAAAAAGAAAAGAGTTCCCACAGATAGGGTGGCAAGGCACATGGTGTTAATACATGATAAAACCAGCCACTGTGAATGAAAGTCAGTATAAATAATAAACTTTAACAGGTAGTTGAAATATTAAATAAATGTGATAAGTATTTTTAAAAAATAAATAAGTACAAAAATATAATGAGATAAAAATTATCAGGCAGATTTTTTAAAAATAAAATTCCTAGAAATGAGACATATAATCACTAAAATTAGACATCTGTTGATAGACATGTTAGTTTTCATATCTTGGCTATTTTGAAAAACGCTGCAATGAACATGAAAGTGTGATCCATATGTTTCCTATCCTATCTAATAATAGACAAACATGGTAATTGACCGTACCTTCACTACGCCTCCCATTGGCTAATCAGCATGATATGCAAATTAACTGCCAACAAAGATGGCGGCTAATTTGCATACTGCAGGCAGGGCGGGACAGCGTGAGACGCCAGCATGCTGCCATCCAGCGGGTCCCGGGCAGCAAGGCAGGTGGGACCCAGAAGCCCCAGAAGCTGCCTGATATGGCAGTAACTCTATCAGTAGCACTCTGAAAGTCAGTGGCATAAATGCACCAATTAAAAGACAGATTATGAGGGTGAATAAAAAACAAAACCCACTTTAAATATAAAGACACATATAGATTAAAAGTAAATGAATTAATCTGCCGCCTGTTTTGCTCATTGGATAGAGCATTAGCCTGTGGACTGAAGGGTCGCAGGTTCGATTCCAGTCAAGGGCATGTACCTCAGTTGCTGGCTTGATCCCCAGTCCCTATCAAAGCATGTGCAGGAGGCAACCAATCAATGTGTCTCTCCCTTTCCCTTCACTCTCTCTAAAATTCAATGGAAAAATATCCTTGGGTGAAGATTAACAAAAACAAAGTGAATGGATTAAGTAACATTAAAGAGATTATAAGAAAAATATATTCCAAATTTTGTTAGTTGTATAATGGTTATGTTTAAATTATTAACACCTAAGAAATTGGGTAAAGAGTAAATATAATATGCTGTAGTATTTTATAGTTTCTTTTACATGTATGAGATTATTTCAAATTAAAATATTAAAAAATTAAAAATTAATAAAATATTAATTGAATGTATCTGCATTACATGAAAAATTTCCTAATTGCTTCTAGCATAACTTATTAAATTGTGCTAAAATTTACAAGGGTTCAATTAAAAAATATCTTAATTCTAAATGATATAATAGAAAATATATAATAGTGCAGTTATAAGCACTTATCTGAAAATACAAATTTAAAGAAGTGAATTTAAAGAAGGGATTAGCCAAAGAAAATATATGCACAACCCATAGACACAGACAACAGTATGGTGATGGCCAGAGAGAAGTCGGGGGCAAGAGCTGGAGAGAAGGGGCAAAAGGGGGGAAATAGGGACATTCTATATAATAATAATAAAAGGCTAATATGCACATCGACTGAATGGCAGAATGACCGGTTGCTATGATGAGCACTGGCCACCAGGGGGCAGACGCTCAATGCAGGAGCTGCCCCCTGGTGGTCAGTGCACTTCCATATGGGGAGTGCCACTCAGCCAGAAGCTGGCTCATGGCTGGCCAGCACAGAGGTGGTGGCAGGAGCTTCTCCCACCTCCCTGGCAGCACTAAGAATGTCCAACTAATGGTTTAGACCCGATCCCTTGGGGGCCTAAGCCTTTAGTCGGACATCCCCCGAGGGCTCGCTGGCTGCTAGAAGGATGTCTGACTGCAAGCTTAGGCCTGATCCCCTGGGGATCGGGCCTAAGTCGACAGGTGGACATCCCCTAAGGGGTCCTGGACTGTGAATGGGTGCAGGCCGGGCTGCGGGACCCCCCCCAAGTGTACAAATTTTTGTGCACTGGGCCTCTAGTTAAGATATAAAATATAATTATTCCTTAGAGCAAGGATTAAGTGGGGTCTATAACCAATAAAATTCAGGGAATCTATGAACATGAATATGAAAAACTTACATATTTATTTTCACTGACTGCAATATACCATGTTTTTCCATTTTGAGTGTAAACAACAAAACACAGTAGTGATAACAATAACTTTGATTTTTTTCACCAATATATATCTCAGATATTGTCATATCACATCATTGTTGCAGGCATCACAAAAGGTTGTTTATATTCATCTCATCAGTATATACACTGCCATAGTGAGTACAATGCTCATCTCGTCAAGATCACATTACTTATTATAATAGACCTATAATTACTTCCCTGTTATTTGATAAGAATATATGTCAATATGTCACAATTGTTATATTTTTGACAACTACATTTCAGTATAATTGGTTTCTTTTGTAGTCTTGTGTATTTTATTTTCTCCATTTAAAATAATTATTTAGAGCAGTTTCTAGTATTTATCTGACAGCCAAAGGTGTTCATGGAACAAGAAAGGTTAAGAATGCTACATGGAGAGGCAAAAGTAGGTTTACAGTTGTTTTATGGAAAATAATGCAATAATTAATAAATAATAATACAGGAATAAATTCTGTTACAAGTGCTCATAATTGTAAACCTCTTTTTTTGCCCAACCCTGTACTACAAAAACAAACTAAAGCCAAAACCGGTTTGGCTCAGTGGATAGAGCGTCGGCCTGCGGACTCAAGGGTCCCGGGTTCGATTCCAGTCAAGGGCATGTACCTGGGTTGCGGGCATATCCCCAGCGGGAGATGTGCAGGAGGCAGCTGTTCGATGTTTCTCTCTCATCAGTGTTTCTAACTCTCTATCTCTCTCCCTTCCTCTCTGTAAAAAATCAATAAAATATATTAAAAAAACACACACAAAAAACAAACTAAAATAAAAATGTTATGATTATTTAAAATTAATTCCTGTTTTATTTTTTAACTCTAAAAAAATGGTCCTTAAATATAGCCCTTTGACAAATTTTGCTAAGTATATACTTACTTTTGTTTTGGCTTGCTTTATTATAGACATTTGTCACAAATTTAATACTGAAAGAGGAAAGGAGTAAAGAGAGAAAGAAGTAGAACACACGTTTTGCAATTTATCAACTATAAGCTTTTATGTTCTATCTTACCCAAAAAGAAAAAAAAAAATTATTTGAGTGTCTTTACTTTCTCTTAGTTATTTACAAATCACTCATCTAAGAATTTATACTGGAAACTAGACAAATTTGAACCTCTTGAGGAAGTAAATTACTTACATTTACAAACTGATATTTAAAGTATAATTTAGCTTCAGATGTTTCTACACAGGAAGCTGAACCTTGGTATTCCATTATTCATTTAACAGGGCTGCTTCATCACGTTCTATTTTAGGTCTCTTTCCAAAATATAAAAATGGAAATCAAATATTTTCCCTTCACACTGATATTTTGCTCACTTTAGCTCCCTCTCTGGACCTTTTCTGTGGCACTCTATCCTAGTCCTTGCATTTCTACGTGTTTGTGTCTCAGGTTCAGTAAATTCAGCTGACCCACCACACCCCCACCAGGATTTCAAAAGAAGCCATGCCCCGCAGCCCTTGTTCCGGCTGGAGGATCATCCTGAGTCCCTTCCTGTTTACTCTTGAAATGGCTGGGCCTCCTTTCATGTGCAGGTCTCAGATTCTGGCACAGTGACCTGCCCTGATGTCAGCATCTCACCCTCTGGATCCTGGGCTGTCCCTGAAATTGCTATGCCAATTCCGACTCTGTGGCTCTGCTCTCACAGCTAATTTTGCTCTGCCTTCAGTGAAGAGTCTCCCAATCTAAGACATCCACCACCTCTTCTCATCTAATGCTCAGCCAGACCTGGAAGGATCTGTAAAAGCAGCCACAGTTGAAACAGGACTTTTAAAAGACTCACAATGATATCACTGACCCCTTCCTGTAACTCAAATAAAATCCACCTGCTTGTTACACTTTCAAACCTACTTCAGTGAAGTGACATATCTGACGCAACACAAAAGTTTTCTTAGAGGATGGGGGATATATAGTGAACTACACCTCACAACCCAAAGAAAAACTCCCCCAACATGTTTTTACTCAACTTTTCTCCTCCAAGTCTCCACATCTTATAGCAGTAGCCCTCTCCCTACCCCTCTCCCTTAATCTCTAGCTCACTGCTGCTCTATAAATTCCAAGTCAGCTATAAAAGAAAAAGAAATGGGGACGATCTCTATGAACTCTATGTGACGCAATTCCCCAAAGATATTGTGAAGTGACTAACAGTATAACTCGTAAAAGCAGATATAGGATGCTACCTTTTGTGTAACAAAGGACAGGGAAGTAAGAAATCTAAGAAATGTAGCTTGCTTAGCTTTACACAAAGGAACAAGAAAAGAGAAGCCTAAAAACAGTGAATTTGGTTACCTACAAAGGGTGAGGGGAACAGGGTGAAAGGGACATTTTTCTGAGAATTCCTATTTTTGTAATTTTGACCTGAAACATATTAACATTCTACATACCCAGAGAATAAGCATAAATCAAAAAGGGATACGGGGGGTATAATCTAAAACTGAAAGCAAACTGAAACAAACGGACCCAATGTTATTTCAACAGAAAAACGTAACGTTACAGGGAGGGAGGGCAAGGACTACTCCAAGCAACTAATGAGCACAGTAGTTAACTCTCAGCCGTGGGAAAGGCAGAAAGCAGGGGCGGAGAACAGCAAATGCATCCTGAGCTCTTTTTGATAGGCTTGTTTTCAGTGGCATGGCAAAGAAATCCTGAAATTATTCCATACCTATCATAGGATGGAGCAAATAAAGAAATGTATCAAGGTTGTCGAGAGCCACAGTTTTCTCACTGTGAAGAGGGGGCAAACTAATATGGTACAGAGAAGGCCAAAACCCGGTGAGGGTAGATCTGAATTGGTAGTATGAACATGGACTCAGGGTTTCTAATATTTTTACTCATAGTAATAATGTAGTATATAATACATTACACATAATGTAGCATATATAGTATCATATTCTATATTATACATATATTATACTATTATATTATGCATATACTATATATTATATACTATTACTCATATATTACATACACATATCATACTATCTATACTAATAAAAGGGTAATATGCTAATTAGACTGGCTCAACCAGACATCTTCCAGACGTCCAACTTCCTTCCGGACAGTTGGGGGGCAGTTAGGGGGCGGCCAGGCTGGCAGGGGAGCAGTTAGGGGGTGATCAGGCCAGCAGGGGGCAGTTAGGGGGTGACCAGGCTGGCATGGAACCAGTTAGGGGGCAACTAGGTCAGGAGGGGACCAGTTAGGGGGCAATCAGGCCAGCAAGCAGAGGCAGTTAGGGGTGATCAGGCAGGCAGGTAGAGTGATTAGGGGCAATCAGGCAAGGCAGGCAGGTAGGTGAGTGGTTAGGAGCTAGCAGTCCTGTATCGCAAGAGGGATGTCCAACTGCTGGTTTAGGCCCCATCCCACAGGGCCTAAACAAAGGAATAAGAAAGGAAATGGGGCCTAAACCAGCAGTCAGACATCTCCTGAGGGGTCCTGGATTGGAGAAGGTGCAGGCTGGGCTGAGGCACACACACCAACCCACCGCCATGCGTGAATTTCGTGCACCGGGCCTCTATTCTAGTATATGCATGTATGTGCACATATATGTATTTATGAACTTTATGTATGTTTATATACATATACAGATAGCATGGATATAAATGTATGTATACATATATGTCTATATATCTACACATATGTTCCAGTTTAATTCACAGAAAGGCTTAAAGGCAAAGCTATTGTAGTAGTAATAAACACCCCTAGTGCCCAGATCTTAATCTCTAATACCATTCCCCAATATAAGGAATCAGAAATCCTAATTTCCTTGACACCAGACTTTATTTAATTGCTTAAACTAAAACTTTTGAATTAACTTTAAAAAAATGAAGTTACTATTGATTAAAGATTTCCAAATGTTCTCCATGTTCTTTTGAAAGGCATATGAGAGCTCCCAACTTTTAATATTTTTAAATCAAATCAAATTCCTAGAGTACTTTTGCAAGTAACCTGTTAAAATGTCTTTAAAATGCTATTTTATAATTCAAAACAGAAATGATCTGTTGATATGAATTTACTGGGTTTTGGAATAAGAAAAATGTCAATGTGCTTACAGGCATACTACACTGTACACACCTACCTATGTCACCAAAGAAACTATTTAGGAAATTAACTTGCAAATGGAGTAGCCTTTATGTGGAGAACACCTCTATCTTTTGCTTCAACAGACTTTTCCTAGATTAGGTAGATGATTTTTAGGAAGATCTATGGGCTCAACCAAAGGTTTGTTGATAACATCTTTTTGCCCTCCTTGAGAATAACTAAGTGAATATGTTTTTAATCCAAGAAAGTTAACCATATACAGAGGTTCCATTTGCGCACCTTTTGTTCACCCATGCAAACTCCTGCTTTGCATCCTGTCTCACTTGATTTAACATTTTGGCACCAAACTCAATTTCTTTGCCAACCATAGCAGCCTTAGTATGCCAGTAGATTCTGAAGAGTGGCTTATCATAAAGGGGAAACAGGATATGGTCTTAGCGCGTTCTTGTAATGAGGTATGGCTGTGGGGTTCCCTCCTGGGACCTCAGTATTTGGTATTTACCACCACTAACCCATCAGCAAATGACTCACCCTGCTCCGTACTGATAAGATCAACGAAGAAAGGAGTCCCAAGGGAGAAAACCTCTAACTGGGAGCCAATGGCAGCAGCCCAGTCAGTTAAATCAACAGTCAGAAGCTAAGCTCTGACAGCCAGCTTGCCAAGGAGTCAGCAAGCGTGGGTGTCCTGTAATATCAAAACAGGAAAGAGACCTGGTCTCACTCAGGTAGACTAGTTTATTCTTCAGAGATCAAAAGTGAGGTGAAAAAAAGTCGCTCAAGACCAAACAGTGGCACACATAGGACTAAAACTTTCATCTGTGGTCCAGATTCTAGAAGTTTCTCTGGAACAGAATTTGTGTGATGCTGATTTTTTTTTTTTTTTTTAACATATAGAAGCTGTGAAATTTCCAATTTGGGAAAACCATTACAGGAGAAAACAGACGTGTGTTGTAAAGAAAACAAAGGAAAAAAATTTTAAAGCAGAATGCGTCAGCCCTAAAGGAATATGGGAGGCTCTGGTCTGCTGCGGTGGTTTTTACAAAGGCTTCGGTTGTTTGTTTTCATTGTAGTTTGGGAGTTTGGCAGGTTGGGGGTGATGCTTTGTTTGGGTTTTGTTTGTTTAGATTGTTTTAGGCAGCGCCCCCTGAGACTCCGTTTCATTCCTAGGGAGCAAGCACAGCACGATGCGAAGCCCTCCCCCAATCTATTTCAGCCCCTTGTTTTATTTAACAGGAACTGAAAGCCAGACACCGTGGACGTTACTTAATGAAGTAACGACATAAAAATACTTTCTCAGTCCATCCCTACTATGCTGCAAAGGGAGGAAGAAGGAAGGGAGCGAAGCGGAGGAAGCCAGGGAGGGGTCCATCCCCGCGCCCCGAGCCCCGCGCCCGGAGCCCTGAATGAGGCCGGCGAGCCCGGGCCGAGCCTGGCGGAGACGAGACGGGCAGCCGCAAAGCTCCAGGAGACATGAGGAACCGCTCGGGGGACCGGGCGGGAGGGGAAGCAGAGCAAGGCGTGGGCTCATTCCTGGGGAAGCATCTGTACAGGGCTTGCACAACTGCAAGGGGGGCGCAAAAGCAAGGGAAGAGCTGGTCCCTGAGGGAATGGCGTTCACAGCGGAGTTGTGGGGTGAGTGGGTGAGTTTGTTAGAAGAGTCCCCAGAAGCAAATCTTAGCAGAATGTTGTTGACAGGTTCCAGGTTCCAGAACTGGTTGGTATATATGGAAACCCTGCTGGACTGACAAGACACAGTGCGATCTTCAAAGGTGTTTCTATTTTTTTGTTTCGTTTTGTTTTGTTTTTCTGCAGAAGGTGCCTGTATATTACTAGGGTTTGAGAAATAGCAGTCCTGCTGCATTACAACTGTTTTTGGGAGAATGAAGAATTAAAATGCTTGCATCCTAATACAAATCCTTAGTCTGGAGACCAGGGGCAGCTAACTTGATTTGGGAAGGGACTGTATCTGAATAGTTAAGTTACAGGAAATAATCACAAACTGAAAGGGTCATTAAAGAACCCATCAGACCCAGTGCCCTTTTTTCCCAAGGTAAATATTTAAACCAGTCAAAACAGACACTTATTTATCTTAAAGTTAATTCTTTCCCAGGTCTATTAATGACTCATTAATCATGTATTTAATACAACAAATTTTTATTGACTACCATGTTCAAAGCTGTGTAGGAGATACAAAAGCAGACTACAAAAAGGGTCCTCTAACAGTCTACTGGGGAAAGATAATAGTAGACAGCCCATTTACTTGTAAATCAATGTACCATATGTGCTAAAGTGGACATAAAAGTGCAGTGTGTGATAAACTTACTATTAAAAAAATCAGGAAAGGAAAGGTTATATCTTATATGGTATGGAAATGAAAAGACTGGAAAATGTCCTGTCAGTGCCTCCTAGCACACCATACTGCTAAAATTAAACCAACAAGAATAAAGAATTAAGTATTTTTTAAAATCATAAGTCAACGTGAAACAAAATGAAATATATATGCATTATTTCAGATTGGGATGGACTTTCTAAATGAAATATTTGAAAGAAATAATAAAAATATTGATAAGCTTGACAGTAAAAATTTAAAACTTTTTTAGGAAAAAATAAGTGAAATTAGAAGAAAAACTAGGAAAATATTTAACATAGATGCACAAAAGATTTATATCTTTACTATAAACAAAATTTTTACAAACCTGTACGATGAGCCCTGAAATAGAGAGTTGGTCAAAATAAATGGTAGGCAAAGAATTGCATTTAAAGGCATAAACATTTGAAAAAGAATATTCAAAAAAAGATTGAAAAATAATTTCTTCTCACAAAAAGTTAAAGGAAAAGAAAAATGAAACAATGTTTCATACATCAATTTATCAAAAAAGTTACATGCTAATATTTTATACTAATGAAGTTGAATTAAATTAAGTACTCGTTTTCTGGAAACTGAGTTGGAAAACAACTTATAAATTGACTTTCTAAAATATGCAATTTAAAACTAATGATTTTTGCAACTTAATCGCAGAGACAATAATTATTTTTACTATAATAAATCACAGGTCTATCATCACCATCATTATCATCATCATATTTCCCAATAATTGTATTTTATGATTTTCAATGACTTCGCACACCATTTTTGCTTAACTATAGTAAATGGGATATATTGTTTAAAAATATGTGAGACAACCAAGTAAGTTTAAATATGGATTTCATATTAAATCATATTAAAGTTATTAATTTTGTAAGTTGTGGTGACATAATTGTACATAAAAAATTTCAATTAGCAATGCATAATTAAGTATTTATAGATGCAATGATACAATGTCTAAAATTTGCTTAAATACTCAAACCAATATATATAGAGGGGATTAAATAAAACAAGATTGTCAAAATACTGATAATTGTCAAAATACTGAAGATAGATGATCAGTTTATAAGAATTTGTTATACTTTTTTCTCTGTTTTTTGTATATGCTTTAGATTTTTCACAATAAAAAGTGGAAGGAGACTTGACTTGGGGTAGTAAACACAAGATACAATATACAGATGATGTATTGTAGAATTATATACCTAAAACCTGTATAATTTTATTAACCAATGCCACCCTAATAATTTTTTAATTTAAAAGAGTAATTTGAAATTTAAAATGTAGCATTTTAATACAGGGTGTCCCAAAAACATGTCTACACACTTTAACAGCTGATAGTTCAATTGATGTTTCTTTCTTCTCAGCCAAACTAAGCTTTGAACAAAGGAAATTCATCCTAAAATGCTACTGGAAGTTTGAAAACACAGTTGAAATACAAACACTGCCTTTGTAATTATTCAAAGTGTGTATTTTGGGGGACAGGGTGCCCCCCAAAAATGTACACACACTTTAATAGCTGATAGCTCACTTAATTTTCACTCCTTTTCAGGTTTAACTGATTTGAAATAATGGGTGAAGCCAGACTAAGCTTTGAACAATGAAAATTTACCCACTAGACTTTTTTATGGGTATACATAAAAGATAAAGTTTACAATATAGAACTGGAAACAGTTGAATTGAGGTCACACAAATATCCAATGAAATCATTATTGATGTTTGCAATTCCCTTGCTTTGAATATCAGCAGTGCCTGGACCAGAATGGTCATCAGTTTGAAAACAGGCGTTGACAAAAAACTTTATTCATTTCTGTAGATTCTTTTAAATTTTGAAAATGAACTGTATGTTAATAAACACTGACTTTATAATCATTCAAAGTGTGTGTGCATGTGTGTGTGTGTATATATATATATATATGTATATATATATATATAGTTTTTTTCAGAAAGGACATTAGAGTAGTTTAAAAGGTAACCTTACATTTAATAAAAATATGTGCAATTATTTACATAAATAAATAAATAGAAGGAAATAACTAAAAAAGTGCTTAACGTGTTAATGGAATAGTTTTGGCAGCTACTGATTAATGTATTTTACAGATAGAAAAAATTTACCCTAGAGAAATCAGAATGACACTTTCTAAGGCAGTAGAATTTTCCTCAGTACAAAGAGTTAAGGTGTAAAGTATCACTAGCTTTTGAGTTATTTCCCTTCCTCTGGACTTCTCACACAATCTCCTCCTTTTCTATTAACAGTGGATGTCACCACAGGAATACTAGAAGTGGGTTAAAAGCCATGGTGAAAATCATTTTTAAGTCTCAATAATGCTATTTTTGTATATACTTAAAAGCCTATTTTACAGAGAAATTTTATTGAATAATTCAATGTGCCCATCAGTTATAGATAAAAATAAAAAATGTATTTGCATAACTGGTGTCGATGTCAATTTGCAAAAAACCTAGTATCCAAAAAACGGCTCCTACCATGCCATAACCTGTAACATGTTCCTTGTTGCCACAGTTGGGGACAAAGATTGAGAGGACAATTAATATGGAATACAGTCTTGTGTCATTTCAATTTTTGGTCCTTTGTTCTGCTATGGATTTGAGATAGGCTGCAGTACAGAAATATATTACTATAGAAAATGAAACCTCTTGCTTATGAAAATCTCTCATCACTTCCTACCAGGTATGAGTCTTCTGCTTATATATGGCAGGTTTTGTCTAGGTTAGTAGTCTGCCCGGTCCCAGAATCTTAAGCTTATACTGGTCTGTTTTAGTGGTGGACTTGCCATGTGTGATTTGCAAACACAATGGGGCTTGAGGCCAACAGACTTATTTGATTCTTTCATATCCTCATGATCCTTACTCAGCTCTGAACTCCTGGCTCTATGACCTAGCCTCCATCCTTGCCTGTATCTTTATAGATCTTGACATTTATAACTTCTTTCCCTACTGTTTGTACCTTCAATTTCCCCAACAGACCCTGATGTATGACGCTTCAGTTACTCCCCACTGCTTTAACCTTGGTTTGAATTAATTCTACATGTTCCCTTCGCCCACAGCTTTTCTAGCCACCCTGTTCCCCTGCCCTCCCCCAACCACTGAAACCACAGCCCAGCAGAGCTCCACGTGGGTATCTGATGCTCCCATACAGAGATTTGCTATCTCATCTACCAGCTATAACTGTATGATTCTTACAACATCACTTTGGAAAAGATTTATAAAAATAAATACTGCTAAATGTATTTTCTGGGGTGTTACTATCATCTTGGCCAAAAGGAAAGGATGTGGGCTTCATTTACAGTTCTGCAGGCAAGAAGCACCTTTAAAAGTTGGTGTATGAAAGTATGACTTTCCTTGCACCTGCTCAGTTCAGATACTGCTTCCTAGTAACAAGGAAAATGAGTAAAACTTAAACCTGAGTCTAAAACTAGTTAAGTCAATAATCTCTAACTTTGCTATAACCAAACCTCGAACCCTTTTTTAACTACTTACTTATTCCACAAAATGTGTTCTCTTTATGACCTAGCTACCAGGGTAACAGAAAAAGGAAAGATTGTGTTTTGAGTGAGGTAGATGTGGGTCCAAATTAGATATAATTTCTGCTATGTAACCTTGGACCAGTTTCTTAACCTGCCTGAACTTCTGTTTTCTTAACTATAAAATGAAGGTAATAATACCTATTACATAGACTGGCTATAATAATTAAATGAGGTAATTGATGTACAGTAGATTCAGTTATTTTTTTAATTCCCATCATGTCATATGAGGGGGGAAAATCTAGGTTTATCTCATTTGGACCAAGAATCTCCTTCAAATGGAAATCACTATACCCTAGACTAGGCAAAATACAGAAAATGTCAGAAAAGAGAATGAAGTTTACATGAGAAAAGAATACAAGTATGGGCAGAATAAGGAGGACCAGAGAAAGCTGCTTATATTGAATGACACAGAGATTCTATGGTTCTAAACAACATAATCCACAGTTTTAAATAAATTTATTAGAAAGATGTGGGATTAAGTAGCTAACAAAATCAAAGGATCAAAATCAAATAACTAAGATTCATGCAGAGCAAGGAAGGGAGCAGTAGTCATCAATGCAGGTTGGATCTTCTCTTCAAGTCATGGCCATGGGAATAAAGCCTCCAACCATTTTCTTTCCTTAAGATACTGGCTAAGATTCAAGATCCTGAGAGAGTCAGTTAGCCTGTCTTGGGGCATGTACTTGCCCCTTGGTTAAAGAAGCCCAGTCACCTTGAATGACAGTCTGGTATACCTCAAATGATAGACCATCATTGGGAAGGTCTGAATCATCAGGGAGAATTGGGGTTCTACTAGAGGTGTAAGGAAGGCTGAGTAGGCAAAAACAGCAGGACCCATGGCAAATTATATGTGGGTGGTGTGAGAAAAGGTACAGGAGAAAACATAATTCTGTGCAAACCTATTTTATACCATTGATCAAAATGTGTTACAAGCATTCCTTTACCTGGGTCCCCCATGACATTATAAGCTCCTGACAGCAAAGGACTGCTTTGAATATTTGTCCTCAGTACCTGTCCCATAGGGAACTCAGCAAAATTTAGACTCACAGAAAGTTTCCATTTCACTGCACTAGAGTGTCACAATGGAACCATTATTGATTGGTTGGGTCCCACAAACAAAGGTAGGATGTTCATTTACACAAGTCATGCATATGGTTGTATAAAATTCAGAATTAGAAATCAATCAAATTAGCTAAAAATTCATTTTTCAGTCTTTAGAATTTGTGAGTAATGTAGGTAAGGGAGAAAAAAGATCTTAAAGGTCTAGTAAACAATAGTAACAATATTTATTGTGTATTTTGATGTGTGCAATAAATGTATTTCTGGCTAGTTAGTTTTAAAAGAAAGTCAAAATCTCATTTTTAAAAAATGCAATTGAGCCCAGCCAGTGTTGGTCAGTGGTAGAGCATCAACCATGCACCAAGAGGTTGCCAGTTCCATTCCTGGTCAGGGCACATGCCAGGGTTGTGGGCCCAAACCCCAGTTGGGGGCATGCAGGAGGCAGCCAATTGATGATGTTTCTCTCTCATTGCTATTTCTCTCTCTCTCTCTCTCTCTCTCTCTCTCTCTCTCTCTCTCTCTCTCTCACTTCCTTCCTTTCTCTCTAAATTTAATAAAAACTATTTTTTAAAAAACACAATTGAGATGCACACAAAAAGATGCCAGCCCTTTATAGCCATCCATGACAAGGCAATGACATAATTTATCCACCACTACACCCCAGTAGCCTGCGATTCAGTATTTTCTCACCAGAGCATGTCTGTATATTAATTTACCCATACTTCTTGCCAAGTCCCCTTAGTGAGAAAAGATATATTTCAGAGGGTTAGAGACATAGTATAAAACCTTGGTCTTAAAACCTAATGGCTCATGTGGGAATCAAATTCATGGACACTAGGAGTTGATAATAAATGACCTGTGGTATTCAGGTGTGTGTTTTTTTAACCTAATCTGAATGAATTTTAGAGTCAGAGTTTAAATGAAAATTTATGGAATATTATTGGAAATTTTTATGATTATTTTGACCTAAAATAATTACAAAGTGACCTTTAAATTTCATTTAATTAATGAGTCCATTTTCCCAAGAAACTAATTTTTTTCCTTATCAACCTTAGATGGTTATGTAATGACCTTCACATATTGCATATATGATTCTCTGTTGGTTAATGTATTTATGACCATTGCTCCAAAATGTATAGGGAAAGACCATTAAAACAAGAAAGTAGGAAGGAAACTCTCCCTTTTCTGTCATCGAACAAAATTGTTAAAAACCCTCATGAACCCATCCCAATATTCTTTTTCATCTTCTTTAAACATCATCATTGGAGTTTTGTAAATATTACATTCTAAGAACATATTTTTTCATTAGACATGAAGGCTTTCTTTTTTAAGGTGGAAATTTACAGTTAATTAACAAAAAATCAATTAGTAGGTTTCTACAGTGTCAATAATGAAGCTAAAGGGCATTAACTCTTATCACAAAGTTGTCAATCAAGGGATTGTGTGATAATAGGACAAAAAGGGAAGTGTTCAACTAATGGTACTTACCACCTGGATTTTCAGGGGGCTATAAAATGCCTCCTCTTCTAAGTGTGAAGCAGATAAAAGTGGCTCTCTCCTATTGATTACAGGCCTAAAGCAAAAGTGGTCAATTGACTTTCCTGGGCTAATGAAGTCACCTCTGTTTAGAGGTAAGGTCATAAATTCTTTGTTATCTGCAATGGTTAATTTTGTGTGTCAACTTAGCTAGTTTATGGTACCCAGTTGTTTGGCCAAACACCAGTCTAGATGTTGCTGTGAAGCTATTTTTTAGATGTGATGAACATTTAATCAGTAGACTTTGAGTAAAGCAGAGTACCTTCCCTAATATAGGTAAGCTTTATTCAATCAGTTGAAGACCTTAAGAGCAAGGACTTAGGTTTCCAGATATATAGTATATCCCCATATTGATTTTTTCCTCAGACTAATACACTATCTTAGAGTGTTTCCAAAGAGTTAGTGAATCGAAAGCTAGTGCCTACCTTTTTAAAATTTTAAATAGTTCAAATAGATTATTTTTTCTGATTTCATTTTATAAGTTTATAAATAGCACCACATTTTCTCTCAGTTCCTGTTTAAAACTCACAAATGGCTTCCCGACCCCCAAAATCCTTAGCATGGCCTAAAAGGCCCCGTGTGATCTGCCCCAGATAGAAGGTTCCTCTAACAAGATTACTGGCATCAGACTTTTGTACAAATCACTTCCTACTGTCAGGTATGAACAATCAGTTAAAAAAAGGTGCCCTTGTGAACACAGAATTAAAACAGCTGGGCACAGATATTCTTAACAGTTTCAATAGAGTATCTGAGTGGATTGTTCTATCCCTTGCTAGATATTTCTATCCAGGCACCTGGGGCCTGTCCTCAGAATCAGATTACCTTCTTCCCTGAGAACTACTGGCAACCAAATGAGAAGGCTTTACTCACTGGTGCTCATTTCTCCCAACTCCATTTCCATAACTCAAACTGTTTTGACAATACAACATCCCCATGGGTGTGTTGCAATACTACTGCACTGCTTTCCTAGGGTACACACCCTAATCACGTTGATGGAACTCGGGAAACACGCTGGTGCCATGAAAAATCAGAAGGGACATCTTGATCTCCTTAGTAGCACATTTAAAAAACTATCACTTAGGTTACTATCTCTCTGGACACATTACATCTACTCTGGATCTATTTTTACTTCCCTTAGTTTGATCTGGCACAGTCCCTATAATCTGAGAACAATTTGGGATCTAGTGCTCCCTGTGCACGGATTAATTTGTCCTATTCCTGAGCAGTATGACAATGTGGTTTTTCCCTATCTCTGAGTCATTCATGACCCTCTTCTAAACCTGTCTAAACATCTCTATTTTCAACATATTTGTCAGAACTTAGGTTATCCCATTCCCTTCCCTCACCAAATATAGTTCTATGTTTACCTTTTGAGAGATTTCCCATAATAGAAGTAAAAATCTGTAGAAATTTCCCAACAAGAGACTCGTCAAAAAATGAACATGTCTATCAGCGTGGCTGTACCACCATAGATCATGCCCATAACACACACACACACTCACCACTACCACTGCCAGCACAACAACAAGGAAAGGGAAAACCTCACATAATCCTGATCAATTATAATTACAGGAGGAAACCCTGACCAAATTAAGCAAAATCTAGAGTATGTGGCTTTGAGTATTAGATGTATCAGCAGAAAGAAGAAGGTCTGTATAGGACCTAGAAAAAGTGAAGCAAAAAGCAAGAAGTGGTCAGTACATCTCACGTATCATCCAAGGGGGAAGTGCTTTGAACCTTGAGCCTGGAAATTTCATTATACTCAGAGAGACTCATGAATACTGATATGTCCTCCAGCTTTGATTTCTTCTGTAATGTTGGACTTTCTCACTTACATCTAAATGAGTCTTTAATTTGAGAAATTGAAAATGTACTCTGAGACATCTTTTTTCATTAAACATAACACTCTCTGTTGACTCATATAATCAGAATAGGGTGTATTAAAATGAGTCATCCTCAACTCAATTTGACCAGTTCAGAAGACAACTGAATTTCCTGTTTTTGTTTTTGTTTTTGTTTTTCGTGCGCGTGTGTGTGTGTGTTATTGAATTATTCTCATCATGTGAAATCAGAGTAAAGACAAAAGCCCAACCCAGCCAGCATGGCTCAGTGATTTAGTGTCCACCTATGAACCAGAAGGTAAAAAAGGTAAAAAATCAATTCCCCGTCAGGGCACTTGCCCTGGTTGTGGGCTCAGTCCTCAATGTGGGGAGGGTGGGCGTGCAACAGGCAGCCAATCAATGATTTGCTCTCATCATTGATGTTTCTATCTCCCTCTCCCTTCTTCTCTGAAATCAATAAGGCTATATATATATATTTAAAGACAAAAGCTCATCCAAGGCAGAGGCCTAGCCTCTGGAGATAAACAAACATTCCTGAGAATGAAATCTGGCCCTTCTTTTATTTACTGTGTTCCTCAGGGTAAGTCACTTTACCTCTCAGAGTCTCAGTTACCTCATCTATAAAATGGAAAAATAATTTCTCCCAGAGTATTGACTCAAGGATCACATCATATACATTACCCTAGGCCAGTGGTCGGCAAACTGCGGCTCGCGAGCCACATGCAGCTCTTTGGCCCCTTGAGTGTGGCTCTTCCTAAGCCTTAGGAGCACCCTAATTAAGTTAATAACAATGTACCTACCTATATAGTTTAAGTTTAAAAAATTTGGCTCTCAAAAGAAATTTCAATCGTTGTACTGTTGATATTTGGCTCTGTTGACTTAATGAGTTTGCCGACCACTGCCCTAGGCCACGCCCAGAAAACTATAGCTGGTATGGTACACTTTCCATTTTTTTAGGAGCAAGTTAACTGATTTGCAGAACACAAATGGACTGTTAAGAACATTCATTCACACACATAATACTAAACGTGGTGTGTGTGCTGACTAGGAGGATATACATATTTTTAAATATTGTGATAATTGTTGCCTTGGAGATCAAATATGCACTGCTTTGACCTACAACTACAACCCCACCAGCTGTAGTCTGCTCAGTTTACCTGCTCAGCCTCTGCCCAGCTCCTTCCATCTTGCTATCCCCACCCCATCATTCTCCCAATCCTGGTCAAGATTTCGTCTCTTCTCCCCTTTATATAATAGCTGTTGTCTAATCTCCCCATGTATGCAGTTCAGCTAGGAAGGTGATTAGGGCCCAAATCCCCTCTGTATCCAACAACAGTTAACTTGAACCCACATGACACAGAACTAACATGGTTATATTTACAGATTATTGGGGATTTTCTGTGACTTTCCAGCACCTTGCCTCACTGCAAGCCTTCCCACACACAAATACATCATCCACTACTGTTTTCAACACTGTTTTTCTCAGTTAATTTATATTTGACACTTTTATTATTCTACTAGTGGCCCAGTGCATGAAATCTATGCACTCGGAGGGGGGGGGGGTGTCCCCCCAGCCTGGCCAGCACCCTCTCACAGTCTGGGAGCCCTCGGGGAATGTCTGACTGCCAGCTTAGGCCTGCGGGGAGCGGGCCTAAGCCGGCAGTGGGACATCCTTAGCACTGCTGCAGAGGCGGGAGAGGCTTCTGCCACCGCCACTGCGCTTAACAGCCATGAGCCCAGCTTCTGGCTGAGCAGCACTCCCCCTGTGGGAGAGCACTGACCACCGGGGGCAGCTTCTTCATTGACCATCTGCCCCATGGCGGTCAGTGCATGTCATAGCAACCGGTCATTCCACCATTGGGCCGAAACCTGCTCTCCAACATCCCCTGAGGTTTCCCAGATTACAAGAGGGTGCAGATCAGGCCAAGGGACCCCACAAGTGTACAATTGAGGCCAGGGAGGGATGTGGGAGGTTGGCCAGCTGGGGAGGGACCAAGGGAGGGCACCAGGGAGTGTCCGGCCTGTTTTGCTCAGTCCCAATTGGCCGGACCCCAGCCGCAAGCTAACCTACCAGTCAGAGCATCTACCCCCTGGTGGTCAGTGCACATCATAGTGATTGGTCAACCAGTCAACTGTCTGGCCTCTGGTGGTCAGTGCACATCATAGCGAGCGGTTGAGTGGCCTTAGCATACCATTAGCATATTACACTTTGATCAGTTGAACAGATGACCGGACAACTGGACACTTAGCATATCTTGCCTTCCAAATGGCCCTTCAGCTTATGTTTCTATGCTGTTAATGACAGAAAAATAATTTCCTCTTGAAGATGCATCTTTTCTGGTATTTTGATAATTCTGAAAATTTTCTTTCTCTCATTAAGCCAAATTCTGTTTTTGGATAACAATAATCTGAATTTTTCCTTCCCCATAATGATTCTCAAAAAAATATATATATATATCTAACTCCTTTTCTATGAAGTAAACTCTTCCAATAAAATCCTATATAAATCAGGCTATGCCACAAAGATCTGATGCTAAGTGAAAGGTGACAGTCTCAAAAGATTACATATAGTTTGACCCCATTTATATGACATTTGGGAAAATTTAAAACTAGAGGGATAGAAAACACATTAGTGTAGCCAGGGACTAGTTGCTGAGGTGGAGACAGGAAGCATCCGTATTTGACTACAAAGAGGCAGAATAAGGAAATTATTTGGGGTATTGAAATTATTCTGTATACTACTGTGTTGGTGTGTTTGTAGTTACAATAATCTATACATGCATTAAAAGTCTAGACTATATACCAAAAAAGATGAATATTACTACGTGTAGATTTTAAAAAGTTAATATCAATCTCTTACTATGTGCCAGATACTTATAATTTTTTAATTTTAATCTACATGATCACCCCACAAGTTAGGTAATATTATATTCCCCAGTTTGAAATAAAGAAATTGAGACACAGAGAGGTTTATAACTTGCCCGAGGTCATAAAACTTCATAGAGGCAGAGCTTGGGTTTTAACCCAAGCAATCTGACTCCAGAACTGAATATCGTCACCACTGTCCTATGCTGTCTCTGAAAAGAATGAGGCGCTTCATTCATTCTCTCTCAATGAACCTATATGACCAATATAAGGAGTAGAACATCAGCTAGAACTACATCAGCACAATTAGTTTGCAAATGGAGCAGAACCTTAATGCCACCAAAATAAGCATGTCTCTGGGCCAAAGAAGTCTTCATTGCTTTTTTAATAGCTAATATTCAATCTTTTCTAGTTCCAATTTCCTTTGTAGTAAAATGTCTTCTTGTTAACATACCAAATAAATTTCAGAATCAACTTTCTAAGGCCTATGAACTCTGATAAAAGAATATTTTCTTAACTGTCCCTTAAGAAATTGTGATTCTGATGTAAGTAAAATAGAATATGTCAACTGGAAGCTCAAGTAAATTGTTTAAAATTTCAAAAATCTTATTCCATTCCTTCTCCCTCCCCAGTCCCCCACAACTAAATCCTTCCGGACATTTTTTTGAACTAAAACCTCTTAGTAATGAGACAAACGGATAAATACACCCACATCCGGGGCCTTGTGGTCATTCTTACACATTCATTTAGAGCTTTCAGCCGACAGTCTACATCCCCACAAACTCCATTCAGCACTTTGCAAAATAAAGCTATCCACTGTAAAAGTAGTGCATGGCATCCCTGATAATTCAGCAGCTGCTGAAAAGAGAGAATAAAGGGAAAGAATTATGATGGTTTTTAAAACTAAAAATTACCAAAGGTGTGTCTGAATTTGGTAAACACTCTCTTTAGATGGTAACGGTTGTGTAATTTTGATGTGAAGAGCTGGTAGAAGAGAATTTACTTTTGGGTGTTTTTTGTTTCTTTGTTTGTTTGCTCTGAAAGATGTAGAGCTTTTATTATTATTTTTATTGATTTCAGAGAGGAAGGAAGACGGAGAGATAGAAATAGCAGTGAGAGAGAATCATTGATTGGCTGCCTCCTGCACACCCCACACTGGGGATCAAGCCTGCAACCCAGGCATGTGCCCTGACTGGGAATCGAACCGTGACCTCCTGGTTCATAGCTCCACGCTCAACCACTGAGCCACGCCAGCCGGGCTACTTTTGGGTTTTTAATGTTCATGATAGATTTAATCACTTCAGCACTGTGTCCTGACAAATTGAAGACATAGTCATGTACACATGTAAGAATGATCCAAGTTCTATGTGACATATCTGCCTGTACCCACCTTCCCTAAAATAGTCAAGAGTTTAATGGAGCTATTCTCAGTCCATTATCATCATCCTCTAAACATCTTTAATCTGAATGCCCTAATAATTCAAGAAATTTTTTAAAAGAGAAATTTGTAGAAAAATATAGTTGGTCTTTGAAGTCAAACAGCTTCAGCCTCCTTTCATCACTCTATCATTTATTATCAATGCCACACATGACACATTCCTATGTATTCTCTGATCTTCTTTCTTCTATAAAAGTGCTTTAGCCGCCGAAACCGGTTTGGCTCAGTGGATAGAGCGTCGGCCTGCGGACTGAAGGGTCCCGGGTTCGATTCCGGTCAAGGGCATGTGCCTGGGTTGCGGGCACATCCCCAGTGGGGGATGTGCAGGAGGCAGCTGATCGATGTTTCTCTCTCATCGATGTTTCTGACTCTCTGTCTCTCTCCCTTTCTCTCTGTAAAAAAATCAATAAAATATATTTAAAAAAAAAAAAAGTGCTTTAGCCGTATTTCTCTTTCAGGCTACCATTAGAATCAAATGAAATGATGCTGACCTTACAGAGGTCTTAACCACATACTAGGATGTTGGTAAGTGGTAGTTATAATTACAATCAAAGAAAGAAATCCTACAGACGGAACAGTGTTCATCTATGGCTATTTGCAGCTTTATTTCACAATATTTCCTTAGGCAAATTTCTCTACTCTCTGCCTCAATATTAGGTTTGATCTTGTTATAAACTCATGGGCTTTTCAGTATTAATTATTAGTTATCAGCATACCTCCCATGAATACAGTGATTTTTGGCTTATAAAATTAAGCTTGCTAGAGAAATATTTAAGAGACATTAAATGACTATAACCTGATGCAGCTTACCGGCTAATTTCACAATCCTAATTCACAGGCACAAGCACACACGCCCACACACCCAGGAAGTGCGGGCGGGGCAGGGTGGAGGTGGGGCCTGGTGGAAGTCAGTGGCTTATCTATTATATGCACTCGCTCCGGAGCTGTAAACAAGACCATGTGAGGACTCAGCTAGAATGCTTCCTCTGAGTCAGTATTAAGCAAACTTCCGAACTGTTAGGGAAGGAAATAAAAACATTGTACCCCCAAAGCCTCAGGACAGAGTGTACGGACCGTGGGAGTTGTGTTTAATATTGTCAGAGACTGGTGCAATCATTAAAGTAAGTTTTGCAATAAAAAATGCTGCTTAATAATAATAGCTGGCATGAATTAGAATAGGTAGTGATCTCCATATAGAGTGCCCTATCACAAATTTACATGACTGATTATGTGGCATGGCAGGAATTTTTAGCAAATCTTTGGTGCTTTACTTTATGAGAATGCTAGCAAAACTTTCGATTTGGTGATAAGAGCCTTAGTGTCATGGGCTCTGACATGATTTTGGTTCAAAAATCAGAGGCAAATATCTCATCAATGGTGAAAAAAATAAAACACCGAGAAATCACAGATTTTCATAGACAGCATAATATGCTGCCCTGGAAAGGGCAGACTGTAAAATCAGAAGTGCTCCAATTCCACACTTCATAGTTTTGTGATCTTGGGCAAGTTATATCGCCTTACTGAGACTCCATTTTCTCACTTAGAAGATCATGATATTCACGAGGTTCTTATTAAGATCAATTTAGATATTAGATGGGAGTAGGCACCTTGACAAATATGAAGAGCTATAGAAATAATGAGACATTACAACTGACTGCTCTTGTCTGTATATGTCCTCAGGTCAACTAAAACAGACTTAGAAAATCTGTAGTTATAGCTCAATACAGAGACTACAGCTCTTACATATAATTTTATTTCTGAAGTTATAAGATTTAACATAGAAATCACAAGTCGTAAATTAAGAGGACATAGTTAAAACAATTTAATCCTTCCCAATGTCCACAAAATAGGATGTTTCATTAAGTGTTGTCTGGGTGCTCAGACAGTAAAGCACATGACCATTTCCGGCAACCCAAAACTTGACCTCATACTTGGACTTCTGAAGGTAAACTTCCTGGGAGGAAATTAAATACAGAGGACCTCTTCCAGCTTTGGATACTAGCTTTTAAAAAAAAACAAAAAAAAAAAACACAGTAGGAAACAGTTAAATTAATTTTTAAACTCTTCCCCTAAAATTATTAAAGCCAACAGAAAAGGCAGTGTTGGGGTTTTTTATTTAGAATAGGAAGTGAAATCAAAGATGTCCAAAATATCCTTTACTACTTGCCTATGTCTTTATAAAATATGTTCTAAAGTAAGATAACAGTTCCTCCTTCCCTCCCTGTAATATTTTTACTTAAACCCTAATCTCCAGACCTTATAAATGAAAACATTCAACCAAAAGGGGGAGAAAAAGGACTATAACAGTCATAAGTTACATGTGTGACATATATAAATAAAGTAAAATAAGAATGTGCTCCCCCTGCCTTCATTACTCACGCTACCCAAGATCATTCAAGCTTTCTTTCCTCTCTAAGATGTGGTGTGCCTGCTGGATTCAGTGGACACTTTGAAAGTTCAAATAGAGTCCATCTTTCAGGCAGATGAGATGCTCTTCTATTTTTAAAGACCTCTAGAAAAGGAAATTCCACTAGCTTCCCCAGCTACACATTCCAATGTCTACCAAATCTCACTGTCTGAAAATTTTTCCTTTTCTCTTACCTAAATCCCTCATGCTGTAACTTAAGCCTGTTGCCTCTGGTCCCTAATGGAGATAGTCATCATCCTTCACAGATCAACCTCCTCACACAGGCAGAAACCACTTGATTTCTAACTCCCTTTATCACAGCTCTTTAATTGTGGTTGTTACTCGCCTATCATTTTCTTCCAAGTTTTCTTCCTTCATTTCACATATCCTTTTAATATATTTTTTAAAGTAAATAAAATTATAATTATCCAGTAACTTTACTACACTAGAACAATCTATTTTCAGTTTTCTTTGTTCTCACCTCTCTTACATACATATACATACATTGTTGTAATCATAATGTGTAATTTTATTGAATTTTTTCAAGTTTTTTTTAATTCCTTCAGTTTCACAACCCAGAACATGCCTAGATTGAGCTAGTTAACTCTTATAACTTGGACAAGGCTGGCATAAAGTTCAAAATTTGAAGAATTTCCTTTTTTATTCAATAGACCTAAAAATGATTGATTACTGAGTATTGAAGCAATGCTAGGTTCTAATTAATTAGAATAAAAAAGATCCTGTATAGGTAAATGATTCCTGCATCTGCCTATTCAGTGCAAACTTATAGGGTTTGATTGAGAGAGCTGGACCCCGGGGTAGGCAGACCCTGCAGAAGCCAGGAGTGAGGAGTCGCCTGGCAGGTGACCCGGAGCAGCAGGAACTCTGGATAAATTGCCACAGCTTCCTCCATCCACTAGGAGGCCAGAGACCCCAAGGACAGAATGCTCAGTGCTATCCAGAGTTTAACTGGGCCCCTGAGGGAGGATGTTTGATGAAAGGCTGAGTTCAGTGGCAGCTGCTACCCAAATCTTTTCTGAATTATAAGGAAAGAGATTGTTTACCAGAATGAAATGGCAAATGTGTGCAACTGGGAAAAAAACAAAAAAAAAACCATGGTTAATAGAGTAAGGTGACTCTAGGATAAGACTTCTTTGAGGATTCACTTATCAAGTGGTGAAACAACCCACTCTCATCAAGAGAGCAAAAACCTGAAAGGAAAGACTGGTTCAGTAACAGAGTATCCTTAAACAAGTCAGTCTTTAGGTCTGACCTTCAGTTACTTCACCTGCTTAATAGATGCTGTTTATGTGTAGTACATGATTTAGGTTCCAGAAAATAGGAAATATTTTTAAAATACATTTTATTTTCAAAAACTGAACATATGATCCCTTCTTTAATGAAAAGTACCTATGCTCATTCTCACTTAGATTTAAAAATGGAATACACAGACTATGCCTCAAAAAGTTTCGTTTTAAAAATAGAACCCCATGAAAATAAAAAGAAAATAATAAAATTAAAATAAAATAGAACCCTGTTTTTAAAATATTAAAGGAGCTTGCAGCTCAATAGATTCTGGCTGAAGAGCCCAAATGCCCAATTATTCCTCCATTCATTCAACAGAGATGTAGGGCGTAACCTGTAGCAGGCAGTGTGCTAGGTACTGGCAATAATGTACTTTGGAGAACAAAATTCAAGGTCCCAGAAAGAAAGCGATGTCATACTTGAAACAGATAATTTAAAAGAGTTTAATGGAGTCTGTAAAGGATGTGGATGGCAGTAGGAGAAACTGAAGCATCTGGGGCTAGCCAGCAAACGCCTAGGAAGAGCAAGAAGAGAAGCCACATAGCTGAAGTTTATTACCCGTGGGCCTAAGCCAGCGGTTCTCAACCTGTGGGCCGCGACCCCTTTGGCGGTCGAACGACCCTTTCACAGGGGTCGCCTAAGACCATCCTGCATATCAGATATTTACATTACGATTCATAACAGTAGCAACATTACAGTTATGAAGTAGCAACGAAAATAATTTTATGGTTGGGTCACAACATGAGGAACTGTATTTAAAGGGCCAGAAGGTTGAGAACCACTGGAAACCATCAGGGAGAGGAAGTAGTTATGGAAACCAAAAGTGTAGGAGATGACTCCCTGAAACAGGAGCTTTGGCCTTCGGTAGAAAAACACAGCTACCTCCAAACCTTTCCTTCCGCCCTATGATCTCTGGTCTCGCTTAAACCCAACTAGAAGCCGGAGGGCAGGGGAGCCCTGCTGACACAACTCTAAGAAGTCAGCCTCTCAGGACACAGAGCGGGAAGCAGACACACAGACATCACATCCCTGCTCTGTGAAAAGCATCTGATTGTGGTGCAGAGAGATAGTAAACAAGAAAAGAAGACATTGCAGATGATCACCAGTGGTCTTAACAGTTTAAGACAAGGATATGATTGAGGAGGTGAAGGTAACTGTGAGATGATATTTTTGCTAAGAACTTAAAAACAAGAAGGAGCCAACTATAAAGATTTGGAGGGGAGCATTCTAGGCTGGGGGAAGAGCCAATGTAAAGGTCCTGAGGTAGAAGGGCTGGCTCTTCAAGTATTTAAGACCTGGGGAAAAGGCCAAATATTTCCAAAGCATGTTAAGGAAGAGGAAAATTTTAAAAAATATATGAGGTCAGAGTAAGTAGGCAGTGCCCATGTTTTGTGGTAAAAGGCAAGGAAATCATAGCAAGGAGTTTGGGCTCTTCTTTAGTGCAGTGGGAAACCACTGAATGATTGATGCAGGGAACTAACGTCATTTTGTGTACAAGTTCCAAAGTTCACGTAGGCTGCTGTGTAAAGACTCAAGTTCAAGGGCACAAAATAGAAGCAGTGAGGTCAGTTACCTGGGTACAACAGTCCCCACTTATTTGCAAGGACTATGTCCCAGGACCCCGTGGATGCCTGAAACCACAGACAGTACTGAATTCCAGATATATTGTTTTTTTCCTGTACACACATAACTATTATAAACTTTAATTTATAAATTAGGCACAGTAAGAGATTAGGAATAATAACTAATAATAAAATAGAGCAATTATAATAATGTCCTATATAATAAAGGGTAATATGCAAATCGACCAAACGGTGGAATGACTTGTCGCTATGATGCACACTGACCACCAGGGGGCAGACACTCAATGCAGGAGCTGCCCCCTGGTGGTCAGTGCGCTCCCATAAGCTGGGCTCAGGGCTGGGGAGCGCAACTGTGGTGGTGAAGACCTCTCCTGCCTCTGCAACAACGCTAAGGATGCCTGAATGTGGCTTAGCCGCATTCGGACACCCCCCCTCCCCCACCAGGGCTCCTGGACTGCTAAAGGGCGCAGGCCGGCCGGGCTGAGGGCCCCCTCACTCCACCCCCAGTTCACAAATGTTGTGCACTGGGCCTCTAATACAGTGGGGCCTTGGCTTACGAGTGTCCCGACTAACGAGTTTTTCGAGATACGAGCCGTCTCTCGGCCAATTTTTTGCTTTGAGTTGCGAGCTAAAATTCGGGTTACGAGCCGGCTTCGGATACCCCACAGCTAGTTGGCGCAGCCAACGTCACAGTGAACGCTACCACATCAGCCCAGCAGCACGTGTCTCACTCACTCACTTTTTGATTTGATATACGAGTAATTTGAGTTACGAGCTCCGTCACGGAACGAATTAAACTCGTAAGTCAAGCCCCCACTGTATTACAATAATATAAAAGTTAAGTGAATGTGGTCTCTGTCGCCCAAAATATTTTACTGCAGTGCACTCACCTTTTCACTTTAAGAAGTACTCTGAGGCTTCGCGGTGGCACACCTGAGTGTATTTGCTTTTCACTCTTGCACTTTGGGCCGTTAGTAAGTAAAAGGAGGGTTACTTACCCACAAGCACTGTGATACCACAACAGCCCACAGGGTAACCCCGGAAGCTGCTAAAGCGGTGGGAATATTTACTGCGTAAGCACGTTCGCAGGACGCAGGACGCAGGATGACGCGCGTCTGGGCGGGCCGTAGGAGACTTCGCGAGATTTCTTCACGCTACGTAGGGCGGCGTGCAATTTAAAACCTAGGAATTGTTTCTTCCTGGAATTTTCCATTTACTATGTTTGGACCGTGGCTGACCGCAGGTAAGCGAGTCTGCCCAAAGCAAAGCTGTGGGAAAAGGAGGAACTACTGTATTTCAGAAGTCCGTAGAGAGTTGATGGCTTTTTGGACTAAGTAACGAGGGAATTAGAGATGATAATGTACTTTCAGAAGGATTAGAGGTAGAGGACAAAAGAGAGAAAAAAATATCTCCCATATTTTATCCACTCATACATATTGTCTTCCTGCAAGTTATATATATTAAAAAATTGCACCCAGCTGGCAAGGCTCAGGGGTTGAGCATCAACCTATGAACCTATGAACCAGGAGGCCTTGGTTGGATTCCAGGTCAGGGCATATGCGGGGGGTTGTGAGTTGCGAGCTAAAATTCGGGTTACGAGCCAGCTTCGGATACCCCACCGCTAGTTGGCGCAGCCAACGTCACAGTGAACGCCACCACATCAGCCCAGCAGCACGTGTCTCACTCACTCACTTTTTGATTTGATATACGAGTGTGGGGCATGCAGGAGGCAAGTTGATCAATGATTCTCTCTCATCATTGATGTCTCTCTCTCCCTCTCCCTTCCTCTTTGAAATCAAGAAAAATATATCTTTTAAATTGCATTTTCCTAAACATACATTATTTACCCATACTTCTCTGCCTTTCTACTTGTAGTTTTATCTTTCAGGAATGTGCCCCTTTCTGGTCCATGTATCTAATCCAGACAATTCATTGTTCACGACTCAGTTCCAGGAATACCTGACTCCAGAAGCTGCTCCTGGTCTGAGTTGGCCTTCTCTGCTCAGAGCTTCCCAGAGCAACTTCTGCCTGCAGCACTTGTTCCCTTCCTGTTCACCTGGCTTATAACAGGGGAGCAGCAAGGGAAAACACCATAAAATAGGCTAGGAATTAGAAGATAGAGAATTATTTAAATTTCAGGACTTTTTTTTTTTTTTTTACCTTGAGTGTTCCCAAAAATAGTGCCCAAGGCAAGAACTTTTAAGTGGAGGCAGGAGTGAGGGCCTGGGAAGAATGAGGAAAAGTGGAAAAGCAAATACACAGATTCGTTATTAAAATCACTGTTGTAGGCAACTGGCACTCAGTCCTGCCTAGAGTCTTCTAAAGAAAATGCAGAATGCCTTCTGGAATTGTTTACCTGAGGATGGATGATTTTTATCTATAGCTCATATCGCACACTAATTATGATTTACTTGGAGGCATAAAAATCCCTATATACTTCCAGACTGAGCATGCCCGCTTGAACAAAGGGCTTCCCAAAGGCAGCTGTGGCATAGGAAAAGCCCAAGGACAAAGTGCAAAACATCCAGTGCTTGAGAAAAGATGTCAGCATGAGGTAAGCCAGACTATTCACTGCGTGTGCACTAAAATCAGAAACCAGGCTAAGAGGATGTGAGTCAGGAATCCAAAACCAACTCATACAGTCTATTTTTTTGTGTCACTCAGATATACATGTGTTCTAAAATAAGTCCCATCCGCCTCTCTAAGTCTTCAAGGTGGTGGTCAGCCACGGGCTCTACACAGGACCTAATGGATATATATTAAACAATAAGCTACAGTCTTCATTGCAGCGCCTGGTCCTGAAGTTATAAGTGATATTTATCATCTCCTTCCTCCACCATCTACATTAATTTTCCCTCTCCCTCAGCCAGCACTCAGACTTGCCTAGGTTTCTAGCCTGGTGGGATGATGCAGGCCTTAATCCCTGAGCAGGCTGAACCCTTGATGACCATGCTTTTGTCAGTTCATGGTTGCTAAAATTGCCATTGACCATTATCAATGAGCAGTGAATGCTAAGAAATACCGATGGTTGACCCATACCTTGCCAATGCCTTAGCAATCTCAAATTGCCCAAAGCTTCAGTTCCCAGTGTCTCCTCGTCTAAATCCTCCCCAGTGTGAACCTAGTACTATATTGGTTAGGTTGGGTTCTACCAATAAGCAAAGCCTCAGTCAAGGAGGTAATCCCAGAGCGCAGGTTGGGAACCAGAGAGAATTGGGGAAGGGAGAAAAGTTGGTTTAAAGGTACATTTTTTTAATATCATAGCTTTGGGAAACTGGGGCTTAATCCTGGTGTTTAAAGAACATACAGAATGTATTCAGAGCTGTCTGCCAGAACAACAACTAGGGGAAGCATTTATTCATAGGTTTCCATCCCTCATTGATGGAGAATTGCTTTGATGGAGAGTCAACTTTCATTAATTTAGGGGCTCCGTGTATGAACTTAACAAGTGGGATTCCATTCCTAGTTGTAGTACTGGAGAAGTCCTAAACCTAAAAGTCAAAAAGCATGGTGTACATTTGAGATGAGATTCTGTTGTAACATGAGTCAAAGGCAGAATGCCCATTGCATCCAGGCTGGAATCAGGTGAGACTGAGGAAATGTGTGTTAGGGTCCCAGAGGCTCTGAAACAGCCTTCTCAATGAATTTGGATTTAATTTAATAAAACATAAGCAAGTATCAGGCATCTTTTTTCCTTTTTATTTAATTTATTGGGGTGACACTGGTTAACATAATTATGCAGATTTCAGATGCACAATACTACAACACATCATCTGTACGCTGTATTGTGTTCACCAACACCATTTATCCCCCCACCACCATCCTCCACCTCTCCCAACCCCTGTCCTCCTTCCCCTAGCAATCACCACACTGTTTTTGTGTCCATGAGTGTTTTTCTCTTTATTTTTTTTTGCTCAAGCAAGTATCAGACTTTTAAGCAGAAGAGTGCCATAATTAGGTTTATATTATAAGAAGATTATACTTGAGATACTGAGGAGGATGACCTAGGCCAGTGATGGCGAACCTTTTGAGCTCGGCGTGTCAGCATTTTGAAAAACCCTAACTTAACTCTGGCGCCGTGTCACATATAGAAATTTTTTGATATTAGCAACCATAGTAAAACAAAGACTTATATTTTTGATATTTATTTTATATATTTAAATGCCATTTAACAAAGAAAAATCAACCAAAAACATGAGTTCGTGTGTCACCCCTGACACGCATGTCATAGGTTCACCATCACTGACCTAGGCAGAGAATGGAATGGTGTAGTACAGGGGCCCATTTCGGATACTAGGGCTCTGTCACTGGAGATGAAGGAAGGAAGAAATTAATGAGCTATTTATTGATTTATTTTTTTTGAGAGAAAGAGACATGAATTTTGTTGTTCCATTTATTTATGCATTAATTGGTTGATTCTTGTATGTGCCCTGACCTAGGATCAAACCTATAACCTTGGCATATTAGACTGATACTCTAACCTACTGAGCTACTCAGCTAGGATAAATTAATGATCTATTTAATCAGTGGGAGAAAGTTGTGAAAAGTTTCATGTTGGGAATTTGCTAAAAGATCCTATATAATAAAAGGATAATATGCAAATAGACCGAATGGCAGAACAACCGAACAACCAAAGCGTAGTATGCTAATGATATGCTAAGGATGCTCAACTGCTTGCTATGATGTGCACTGACCACCAGGGGGCAGATGCTCCGACAGGTAGGTTAGCTTGCTGCTGGGGTCTGAACCAATCAGGACTGAGCAAGATGGGCCAGACAGGCCCTGGAGCCCTCCTGTGGTCCCTCCCCGGCCCAGTTGTGCACCTGTCGGCTCCCTCAGCCTGGCCTGCACCCTCTCGCAATCTGGGACCACTCAGGGGATGTCGGAGAGCTCATTTCAGCCTGATCCCACAGGCCACTCCCCTTGGGAGGGTTCCAGACACAGGGCTCATGGCTGGCAAGCACTGCTGTGGCAGCGCGAGCCTCTCCTGATTGGGACTGATTGGGTGTGAGTCTGGCAGGCACAGTGGGGCTGGGATGAGCAGGAGTGGCAGGTAGGAGCTGCAGGCGGTGTTTTACTGCGGGTTTCAGCCGGATCCCTACAGGCCACCCAGAGGGACCCCACTCATGCACGAATTTGTGCACCAGGCCTCTAGTATTATTATAACCAAGTGTCATCAGTTAACCATTACCTGCAGTTAGTAGAGAGTTTGTTGATGGAATCAATGTGGTTTTAAGCTTAGGTCAATGAATGGATCATGAACCCACATAGTATCTATACTAATAAAAGGGTAGTATGCTAATTAGGACAGACAAAGCCACAGCGTCTGCTAGGGCCTAGGGCTGGTGCCACACGGGAGGGGTGGGCCATTCTGGCACTCATGCAGGAGGGGCAGGGTGCACCCCCTTCCGCAAAGGTGGCGCAGGACAGGTCACAGTGCGGCCCAGTGCTGCCCCTTCCTCAGAGGCAGCCACAGAGGCAGCAGCACAGGCCCGGTCCTCTGCAGAGGCTGGACAGGGTGCAACCTGCTGTGCCTCAACCTCCACAGCCCCTCCCTCAGCCAGCCTAGCCCAGCTCACCCACCACCCACCAGTGGGCGGGGGGTGGGGCCAGCACTAAGAAGTGAGGGCCGAGGGCCTGCAGCTGTGATGTCTGGCAGTGGCAGCAGCAGCGGGGTAAAGGGGCAGCGCCTTCCCCTGATCAACTCAGTAGCCTCCTGCAGAGGAGGACATCCCCTGAGGGCTCCTAGACTGTGAGAGGGGGCAGGCTGGGTTGAGGGACCCCCTCTCCCACCATGCATGAATTTTGTTCACTGGGCCTCTAGTATGCATAGAAAGAAACAAGTCAACTCATGTGTTAACTGTGGTTATATCTAAGGAGATGGGTAGGGGAGAAATTAATATAATTTTTACTTTCACTTTCCAAATTATTATCTTTGTGGCATTTTAATCTTTCAAAATGCGATGATAGTCAATATTAGGTTCTAAAATTGGGCTGGAGGAAGGAAGACATCAAAAATAAAAAAATGGAACTTTCCTCCTTTATATAAATGTATGCAGAAGAAAATCTTGTCTCTTATGCCTCCCAAATTTATATGTTATATAGTTGAAAAAGAGGTTTTTGAGGGGAATAACATAAAAGTAAGTAAAATATAATGTATGCAAATAATTTCTGCAGAAACAGACCAAATGTCACCAAAATGTTGAAAGCACCAAAATCTATCACTTCATATAATAGTGATATATGATGTAAAATGAGTATATACAACCCTTCAGTCTCCGGGCTTATCAGTCCTGATGTGGCTTGTGCTATCTTCTGCATCTCTTTAGCTATTAAACAGTTATTAAATTATATGCTAACCTTTTTTTTCCCTTTGTGGAATTTGTATTCCTCCAAATTCCTAGCATAACCCTTTTTTTCTTCCTTTATCCTCAATGATATTTAATGAACATCTTCTATGTACCATTGTGCTAGGACTATTGATTAATAACATAACACTTGCCCTTCTAATAATTAGCACCTAGATTTGTGTCTGACTTTAGCACTTATTTAACAATGTAACTTCAAATAATTTATTTAATCTTTCTGGGCTTCAACTTTTTCATTGTTAAAGAGAGGGGACTAGAGACCCAGTGCACAAAATTCATGCACAGAGGAGGGGTTCCCTCAGCCCATCCTGCACCCACTCCAATTGGGGACCTCTCGGGGGATGTCCAACCATCGGGCCTAAACCGGCAGTCGGACACCCCTCTCACAATCTGGGACTGCTGGCTCCTAACCACTCACCTGCCTGCCTGCCTGATTGTCCCTAATCCCTCTGCCTGCCTGCCTGCCTGCCTGCCTGATCACCCCTAACTGCCTCTGCCTGCCTGGTTGCCCCCAACTGCCTTCCCCTGCTAGCCCGATCTCACCCCCAATGACCCTTCCCTGCCGGCCTGATCACCCCTAACTACCCTCCCCTGCCAGCCTGATCTCGCTCGCAACTGCCCTCCCCTGCAGGCCTGATCTTGCCCCCAACTTCCCTCCTCTGCTGGCCAATTTGGTTCTGATTGGTCAGTTTCTATGCCAGTCAGCATCTCTGGGCCTATCAACGGGGCCTGATCAGAAAGACAGAGCTGATCAGCAGCCCAGGTGGAGGCCTGGAGAGAAATGGAGGTGTGGCTGTTGGCCAGGCTGGTAGAGAAAGAGAGGCAAGTTCTGATCAACGGCTGCCACAGAGGCTATGGATCAGACCTGCCTCTCTCTCTGCAGGCCTCTCTCCAGGCCTGATCCGCAGCCCCCTAGGCATTCATTGCTGGGCTGAGGCACCCGCAGCGGCCCCAGTCAGTGCTGAGTTGCCACGGCAACCCAGCACTAACTTCCGGTCTGGTCGAGCCTTCGGTCATTTCAACCCTGGCTCTTAATTATATAGATTGTGTTAAGATAGATATTATTAATTTGTTCATTCAGGCATTAATTCAATAACACTTACTAAATTATGTGTATGCAATTAAACTGGTATATTTTGCTTACTGGTTTGTTGGTTTTGTTTAAAAAGCTTTTCCAGCCACTGTTTTCTGTAAATTTAAGCACCAAAATGTCATTTTCTATTTCAGCTACAGTTACCATTTTAATGTCTAAATTCAGCTAGTAAGTTGTGCATCTTATGAAAAGAATAACATTTTACTTATAATCAAATAGACACTCAGCCAACAAAACTAGTAAGTAAATTGAAACAAGAAAAAAACATAAGGAAAAGCAGAAAATTTGGGAGTATGATTTTGAAATGTGCTATCTCAAAATTATATGTGCTCACTTTCTTTTATTGCCATTTTTAATGTAAGGACTACCACAAGAAAAAGTTACTTCACTGATAATCAAACCTGTGGAGCATTTCATAAGAATGACTTAACAGGAGATGCCTTTGATATTTATGTTTTGCTATTTGCATTACTGATTTTTGAGACTAAATCCTATACATATCTTACATTATAATACACTAGAGGCCCGGTGCACAAAAATTTGTGCACTCGGGGGGATGGGGGGGAGGTCCCTCAGCCCGGCCTGTGCCCTCTCGCAGTCTGGGACCCCTCGGGAGATAACGACCTGCTGGCTTAGGCCTGCTCCCAGGTGGCAGAGGGCAGGCCCAATCCCTAGGTGCAGCCCCTGGTCGAGCTCAGAGCAGGGCTGATTGGGGAGTTGGGGCGCCGCCCCTGTCATGCACAGAGCAGGGCAGATCGGGAGGTTTCGATGCCACCCTCAGTCATGCTCAGGGTAGGGCCAATAGGGGGGTTGGGGCACCGCCCCCTTTCACACTCAAGGCAGGGTCGATGGGCAGGTTGCGGCGCCACCCCCTGTCATGCACAGAGCAGGGCCAATCAGGGGGTTGGGGCGCTGCCCCCTGTCACTCACAGAGCAGGGCCCATCAAGGGGGTTGGGGCTCCGTACCCTGTCACGCACAGAGCAGGGATCAGGGGGTTGGGGAGCTCCCCCCTGTCACTCACAGAGCAGAGCCCATCAGGGGTTTGGGGAGCTCCCCCCTGTCACAGAGTAGGGCCGATAGGGGAGTTGGGGCAGCGCCCCCTGTCACACACAGAGCAGGGCGGATCAGGGGGTTGGAGCGCCGCACCCTGTCACACTCAGGGCAGGGACGATGGGGAGGTTATGGCTCTACCCCGTCACACACAGAGCAGGGCCCGTGGAGGGGGTGAGGGAGGGGGTTGGGGCACCACACCCTGTCACACACAGAGCAGGGCCGATCAGGGGGTTGGGGCACCGCAGCCTGTCACACACAGAGCCACAGGGAATTCAGGGGGTTGGGGAGCTCCCCCCTATCAGGCACAGAGCAGGGCTGATCAGGAGGTTGGGACGCCTTCCCCTGTCACACAGAGCCACAGGGCAATCAGGGGGTTTGGGCGCTGCCCTGTCACGCTGATCCCAGTGCCGGGAGGCCTCGTGGCTCCGCTGATCCCGGTGCTGGGAGGCATATTACCCTTTTACTATATAGGATAGAAGCCTGGTGCATGGGTGGGGTCCGGCTAGTTTGCCCTGAAGGGTGTCCTGGATCAGGGTGGGGGTCCCCACTGGGGTGCCTGGCCAGCCTGGATGAGGGGATGATGGCTGTTTGCAGCTGGTCACATACCCTTCAGGGTGGGGGTCCCCACTGGGGTGCCTGGCCAGTCTGGTTGAGGGGCTGAGAGCTGTTTTCAGGCTGGTGGGTGACTGAAGCTCCCAACCGCTCCTTTTTTTCTTTTTTTTTCTTTTTTATTCTGGGCCAGCTTTAGCTCTGAGGCTCCAGCTCTTAGGCCTCCGCTGCTGAAAGCAGGTTTCTGGCCTTTGTTTACCTTCTCTATTTGAAACAATGTTGCGATCCTGCTGGCAGAAGCCCGATGGACTAAAGCAGGTTTCTGGGCTTTTGTTTAGCTTCTATATTTGTAACATAGTTGCTTAGAGTTGCAGCTCAGAGGCCAGCAGCGGCAGGCGGGGAACGTTGGAGTCCTCCGTCACTGAAGCAAGCAAGCCTCATGTTCACTTCCAGTTGCCTGGCTGCCGGCCGCCATCTTGGCTGGCAGTTAATTTGCATATCACCCTGATTAGCCAATGGGAAGGGTAGCGGTCGTATGCTAATTACCATGTTTCTCTTTTATTAGATAGGATAATATAAGCAATAACTGTGGTGGAAATTTGATGGTACACAAGTTGCACTTATTTTGCTGGAAACAGAAAATTTAAGGGAAGACAAATATTGTATTATAAAGCCCACAACTTTCCATCCCACCTTATCTCTATATATATTTTGGTGGAATTCATTTATACATAAACATTTTTATACTTGCTATCTGCAATCAAATATCAGTTTTTCTGCTTGTTCAAGGCTGTATTATAAATATATGCACATATTTATTTTATGACCTCAAGGTATTTGAGAATTTCTCACATATACCAGTTGTTCCCTTTATAATCATGTCAGCATAATGACGGACAACCAGGAACAGAAAGTAAACCTGGATAGAAAATGCAATAAAATAACAGTTAAAAATCAGTGGACAGACCACATAGCTTTGAAATGAGTGGAGTCCCAAGACTTCAAGTAAAAGGTACTGTACATTCATAGTCTACTCTAGTTGATAAAGTTTTCCACAAGGATACAGGTCAGCAATTCTGATACTGCCACACATGTACAAGATGGGGCAAAGTAGGTTTATAGTTGTGAATACATGTAACACAGAGTTTATTTTTGTACTATTATTTATTAATTATTGTATTATTTTCTGTACGAACAACTTTAACCCTACCTTTGCCCCCTCCTGTATACAGAATTGGCAGATGGTGGGAACAAGGTTTCTCACTGTTGGAGTGAGAGAATACAGATAAGCAACAAGATCCAAAGTGGTGTAGGGGTAATGAATTAGAGTCGGAAACATCAGCATCATGTTTAGGCTGCTTTTGAAACGGACAGTTACATACAAAGATTATATAAAGACTAGAGGCCTGGTGCATGAAATTCATGCACGAGGGGGGTGTCCCTCAAACCGGCCTGCATTTCTCCAATCTGTGACCCCTAAACTGGCAGTCAGACATCCCTCTCACAATCCAGGACTACTGGCTCCTAACTGCTCGCCTGCCTGATTTCCACTAACCACTTCTTCCTGCCAACCTGATCGCCCCCAACTGCCTTCCCCTGACAGCCATCTTGTGGTGACCATCTTGTAGTGGCCATCTCGTGACGGCCGTCTTGTGGTGGCCATCTTGTGGCGGCCATCTTGTGATGACGTGAGGGTGGCCATCTTGTGACAACATCGCAGCAGCCATCTTGTGATGATGTCACACAATGCCCCCTAGGCTTTTATTATATAGGATGGCTTAGCAGACCCATATAATACCTTGTTCTTTCAGCTGAGGGGCCCTAGAAGTAACCACACCTACTGGCAATAAGCATGCCTAGTGCCCAGACCTTGGTTTCTATTAAAAAGAAACTAATTAAAGGAACCAGGGATCCTTAGAGAAATAGCTGATTATAGGACTGACAAGGAGGTATTCAAGATAAGCCTTTTATATCTTGCAATGCCAGAAATTTAAAAAGTTCTTTTAAAAAAACACCCATTTTGATATGGGTATGTCAGATATAAGAGCTAAACTACAAGAGCTCCCAATGGCCCAATCTGGAATAATTTGAGCAGCAAAATAAAATAGAAGTATTAGATTATAACATAAAGTGTAAAATAAATACCCACGAGTCCATACTGATACAACTATAAATAAATGATGGGCTATATAAATGAATGAGGAAGTAGAGGAAAACCTCCCATGCAGAAGAATTCCAAATAATGTAAATATTTTCATCCTCAAAGAGGGAGAGCATATTCCTTCTTATATTTTTAATCTGATGAGATGCTTTGATTTTTTTTTAAATTTTTAGCTTTATTGAGGTATAATTTACATTGTAAGATATTTAAAGTGTACATCATGGTGATTTGATATATGTATACATTGTGAAAGGCTTCTTCCTATCTAGTTACATAGCACATCCATCACCTCACATATTTCTTTTTCTGTTTTTTGGTAAGAACGTTTGCGTTCTATTCTCTTGACAAACCTCCATTATACAATGCAGTGTTAACAACTATAGTCACAATGTTTTACATTAGAGCTTCAAACCTTCCTCATCTTAGAGCTGAAAGTGTGTACCCTTTTACCAACCTCTCCCTAATCCCCTACCTTCCAGCCCCTAGCAACTGCTTTTCTACTCTCTGTTTCTATGAGTTTGACTGATTTTCCCCATTTTTTAATGTGGACTGTGCATAGGGACTTCTTCCCAAAGAGTTCAGTATGAAAAGGAGGGGAAAGAATAACTTTTGAGTGATGAAACCTGACTAACACTGCCCCAGCCAGATAGCCAAGGTTAACATCGACAGTGATATGTCATGTTAATAGAGGTACCCTGGATATGATGTGATGAAAATGGCACTTAACCTCTGTGATCTTCCTCCAAAATAGCTATAACCCCAGTTTAAAAACACTGTGAAAAAAAAACACCAGGCCACACACCAGTGTTTGTGGCAGCATTATTCATAATACTCAAAAGGTGGAAACAAGCCTAATATCTATCAACTGATGAATGGATAAACAAAATGTGGTATCCCCAGACAAGGAATATTAATCAGCAATAAAGAAATAATGTTTATCTGAAGACACCAAAAAAACACAAATTTGAAAAATATATACGAATATATCCATATGTTCATCACAGAATTATTTACTATAGCCAAAATATGGAAGCAACCTAAGTGCCCATCAATAAACAACTGGATAAAGAAGATGCTATATATATATATATATATATATATATATATATATATATATATATACGCGCGCGCACACACACACACACAAACACACACACACATTGGATTATCCCTCAGCCATAAAAAAGAATGAAATCTTACCAGTTGTGACATGAGTGGACCTAGAGGGTATTACATTAATTGACATAAGTCAGACAGAGAAAGACAAACACCATATGATTTCATTTATATGTGGAAGGAATCTAAAGAATACAACAAATGAACAAACAAAACAGGAACAGACTCACACAGAGAACAAACTGATAATTGCCAGATTGGGAGTCTAGGTAAAGAAGATCAAGGGAGTAAGAAATACAAATTGGCAATTACAAAATAGTCATGGAGATAGGAAGTACAGCTTAGGAAATATAGTCAATAATATTGTGATAACTACTGAAAATATCGGGGGTAAAGTATGTGGTTGTTTAACCACTATGCTGTACACCTGAAACTAATACAAAATGATTAAGTGGTAATTGAAAAATAAAAATTTAAAAAATCAAGAAAAAATAAGAAATGTTCTTATAAATGCTACACGGATAAATCTTGAAAATATTAACCTAGGTGAAAGAAGCCAGTCACAAAACACCACATATTGTAAGATTCCTTCTTATATGAAACTAGAGGACCGGTGCACAAAAATTTGTGCACTCGGAGGGGAGGGAGGTCCCTCAGCCCAGCCTGTGCCCTCTCACAGTCTGGGACCCCTTGGGAGATAACGCCCTGCTGGCTTAGGCCTGCTCCCGGGTGGCAGAGGGCAGGCCCAATCCCTAGGTGCAGCCCCTGGTCCGGCTCAGAGCAGGGCTGATTGGGGAGTTGGGGCGCCGCCCCCTGTCATACACAGAGCAGGGCGGATCGGGAGGTTGTGATTCCACCCTCAGTCACACTCAGGGTAGGGCCGATTGGGGGGTTGGGGCACCATCCCCTGTCACACTCAAGGCAGGGTCTGTGGGGAGGTTGCGGTGCCACCCCGTCATGCACAGAGCAGGGCCAATCAGGGGGTTGGGGCGCCACCCTCTATCACCCACAGAGCAGGGCCGATCAAAGGATTCGGGTGTTGCCACTCTCATACTCAGGGGAGGGCCAATGGGGAGGTTATGGCTCTACCCCGTCACACACAGAGCAGGGCCCATGGGGAAAGGGGGGGAGTTGGGGCGCCACACCCTGTCACACACAGAGCAGGGCTGATCAGGGGGTTGGGGCGCAGCACCCTGTCACACACAGAGCCACAGGGCGATCAGGGGGTTTGGGCGCTGCCCCCTGTCACGCTGATCCCAGTGCAGGGAGGCCTCGTGGCTCCGCTGATCCCGGTGCCAGGGGGCATATTACCCTTTTACTATATAGGGTAGAGGCCTGGTGCATGGGTAGGTGCCAGCTGGTTTGCCCTGAAGGGTGTCCTGGATCAGGGTGGGGGTACCCACTGGGGTGCCTGGCCAGCCTGGGTGAGGGGATGATGGCTGTTTGCAGCTGGTCACACACCCTTCAGGGTGGGGGTCCCCACTGGGGTGCATGGCCAGTCTTGGTGAGGAGCTGAGGGCTGTTTTCAGGCTGGGGGTGACTGAAGCTCCCAACCGCTCCTTTTTTTCTTTTTTTCTTTTTTTATTCTGGGCCAGCTTTAGCTTTGAGGCTTGGCTCCAACTCTTAGGCCTACGCTGCTGAAAGTAGGTTTCTGGCCTTTGCTTACAATGTTGCGATCCTGCTGGCTGAAGCCAGCAGGTTTCTGGGGTTTTGTTTAGCTTCTATGTTTGTTACATAGTTGCTTGCAGCTCAGAGGCCTGCAGCGGCAGGCGGGGAACGTTGGAGTCCTCCGTCACTGAAGCAAGCAAGCCTCATGTTAGTTTCAAGCTGCCTGGCTGCCGGCCGCCATCTTGGCTGACAGTTAATTTGCATATTGTCCTGATTAGCCAATGGGAAGGGTAGCGGTCGTACGCCAATTACCATGTTTCTCTTTTATTAGATAGGATGTCCAGAATAGTCAAATCCATATAGAAAGAAAGTAAATTTTAACTTGCCTAGAGCTAGTGGGGGGACGGGGGAGGGGAGGAGCAGTAAATGCTAATAGGTATGGGGTTTCATTTTGGGATGATGAAAATATATCTAAAATTAGCGTTGGTAGTTGTACCACTCTGTGCATTTACTAAAAAACACCAAATTGTGAGTATTAAGGGGGCAAATGTTTTGGTTTATGAATTATATTCCAATTAAAATTTTATCATGAGAAAAAAGAAGAAAAAAACACCAGGCCAATTTGAATAGAGGGGCAAAAACATCAGAACTCCTTAAAACCCAGGTATCAAAATCAAGGATAGTACGAGAAGCTGTCACGGCCAAGGAGAGCCAAAGAAATATGACAGCTATATGCAATGTGTCATTCTGGATGAAGTCCTGGAACAGAAAAAGAGATAACCTTTTTAAAGAAACCAAATAAAATATGAACTTCAGTGCATGATAATGTATCATTATCAGTTCATTAATTGTAGAAAATATACATTAATGTAAGATGTTAATAATCAGGAAAACTGGGTGTGGGGTTAATAGGAACTCTTTGTACTGTCTTCTCAATTATTCTGCAAGTCCAAAACTGTTCTTTAAAAAATCTATTTAAGCCGAAACCGGTTTGGCTCAGTGGATAGAGCGTCGGCCTGGGGACTGAAAGGTCCCAGGTTCGATTCCAGTCAAGGGCACGTACCTTGGTTGGGGCACATCCCCAGTGGGAGATGTGCAGGAGGCAGCTGATCAATGGACCATCAAGTCTACCTTAGTAAGGGAGGAAGCCAAGAGCTTTGTGGATTGACAGGGAGTGAGTGGATAAATGACCGACCTGGAATTGAAAAATGTGAACTATGGGCATCTATGCTGGAAGGATAGGGGATGAGGCCAAAGGGTCAAAGGTCAGACTATATTATTCCTGAGGCAGAGATGTTCCTGGTAATAAGGTCTGCAGTGTGGCAGTGACTACACTGGAGCGGCAGTACAGGACCCCAAGATGAGATGGTGTAGGAACTGGGAGGCTGCGTTATTGGCTGCTTGTCCACATGGATGTTACAACCCTCCGCTGCCTGCTCACCTCTTCACGGCCCCTGCCTTGGGCCCCATTCCACCTTTAGTTCCTTTTTGTTCTGCATTTTTTCTCTGATCTCTAGTTTCAGACATTGCATGGCCAATGGCATAACTCTAGACAAGAAGATGCTAGTGTGGGAGTGAAAGGGGGCTCTGTTTGGTTTTTGTTTGGTTTGTTTTTTTCTATTTACACTCAGGATTCACAAGGTTTACAGGGAAAGCTACCTGAAGTGCTCATGAGGACGCTCATTCCATTTTTGTGTTTCAGTCTGTACAAGTGGCTTTGCCTTCCCTCTAGACCACTGTAGAACGGGTGTTTGTGTGTGTGCACATTTGTCAGGGGAAACACAATCCCCCCCAAACACTCCTATTCAGGGTTCACCCACCTGTGGGATCCTCTGATCACTGACTTCTAAATAATGATTAAGCCACTGTCTCTTCTTCACTAACACTTTCTGAAAAATATACCCGTCCTTGATCTTCTTCAGATGTGGAAGGCCTGTCTTCCCTGCTGCCTTCAAGGACATGCAGCATTCCCTGAAGGGAAAGGTGTGGGCTGCTATCCATGTTCCTTCAGGCGAAGCTATGAGGAAGGAGACAGAGCCCATCTCCTCAAACCTCATCAGGGAGGAAGCGGGCTTAGGGGGAGGATACATGGTATCTAGTTCTCAACAAGAGCTCCAGGAAACGGTCACTTTTGGAAGCCAAAGGAAGCAATCAGTAGGAGCTGAACTTACTCCTTTCTTTCCTTAAGCACAAGCCCTGAGAAGCCCTTGCCCCCAACTCAGGACACGGAGAAGACATCACTGTTATTACAGACACATTTATTAGGAAAGTCAATATTCCCCACAAGGAGGGAATAACTTGGGGGTGGGACATGTTTCCCCCTGGAAATTATAGAGAAGCATTGTGTGTCTGAATCGTGGAGGCTGATCTCTGAAGGCAGCGCCTCCAGCAGTGGTGAGAACAGCAGGAGGCCCGTTGGCAGGTTGAGGCCTGCAGTTGGGGCTTGGATGGGGCAGAGTCCCCCTGAGGGGCACAGATTGAGGGTGCTTCTGGCATATTTGCTGCCCCTTTGATGCCACAGCGTTTTGGGGGGGTCTGTCCTCGTTTCTGGTAGGTCTAGTATTGGTAGAGCCCTGGCCAGCCAAGATAGCTGTGTGGCGGCCGGACACGGCATTTGTCAGGTCATAGGAGGGAGCCCTGCGCTGGAAATGACGCCTCTGCACTGGCTCTGCCTGGGCCTGCACTGCTCCCTTCTGCACGGGCTTCCCCGACTGCGCAGTGGAGGGAAGGGGCTCTTGGGGGCAGGTGGTAACTACTGCAGGCCGGCGTCTATAAACTTGGGTAGTTCCAGTCAAGGGAGCTCTTTGAAGTGGGCCTCTACTCTGTGCAGATGATATCTGCCTTCCCATTTCCTGGGTGGTTTCTTCCATTTTACATTTGATTGAAGGACAAAGCCTTTGAAAAAGTCTCTTCATTTGATGTAGCACAAGGCTATCAGAAGGAGCCGTCTGTGTTCGGCTGTGGAAAGACGTGCTCCCAAGCATGTCCTCTGAAGCCGGGTCCCGAGAAGGAAATCTCTTCCCTCCAGGACGGGAAATTCTCAGTCGTGCATCTCCTGCACCAAACTCCTCATGTTTGGGGCCTGTAGGCTCTGGGGGAGGGCACACGATATTTTTCTTTACAGCTGGTGGGGAATTCTGATCCTGGCAGGACCTTAATGCCTGCTTAGGAAGCCATGGTTCCTGCTGCTTCTCCAGACTGACTCCGCTGTCCTCCGATTGGACATGCAGCACCTGGTGAACCTCCGTGTCCACACTGGACACACACTTATCAGGAGTCAGGGGGGCTTTGTAAGTCAAGATGTCCGAGTCACTGGACATGTCCAGGGGTTGGCCTTGGGCCTGGCTATGCTTCCTGCTCTCCAACTTCAAGTTCATCTCAGCAATTAGTTGCTCTCTAAGTTCTGATAAGGTAGGAGCTAGATCTGATATTTTAGATGGTGGGTTTTCAGTGGTCACAGTGGTGTCTCTCTCTATCTTTTGGGAGATTCCTGGCTTGCTGGTTGTCAAGACGCCACTAGTTTTGGGTTGAAGAGCTTTGAGCCTCTCAGCCCTGACTATCTCCCTAGACATGCTGGGCCTGGAAGCAAGTTCTGATTTCTCCCTATTTGCGCCCTGTCCTATGTCTGCTCTCTCATTAGAATTCACAACGTTATTATTTGTCTCCTGTGGGGTCCCTGCTCGCCTTGCAGGCAGCTTCGGGGGTTGAATGTTGGCTATCAGAGAATGTATCTGACTTTTTTTGCCCCTAATGGTGTCTGTAAGAGGCAGCTTGGCTTTCAAAATTTTTTGGATTTCATCTACGAGTATGCCGTGGATATCAACGGGTTTATGTGAGGAGGTCTTTGAATCACTCAGCAGATGAACTTTTGGATCATTCTCTTGGCTGTGTCCCTCCTCCTTCCCCTCGTTCTCCTCTATTTGAAACATTTCTGAGCTCCTCTCATAGAAGCTTCCTGGTTGGCTCAATCCAACATGTGGATTTTCACTACTCTGGTCCTTCTCCACGGAGATCCGTGAGAGGCCAGAACTGCTCTTTGACTCAAGTATGCCTGAGCAATTGCTCAGAGGCCTCATTAGTGACAGAGGCCCATTGATCATGCAGGGCTGGCCCTGGTGGTGTTGGATGAGCCTCTTTCTAAGGTGATGCTCAAATTTATCTCGAAATTCACTGCTAAGAGGAAACTGGACAGGATTGATGGTGATTGCAACATGGGCCTTAGAACTTTGAGCCACAGAGGTGAAACCCCACAAACTTTCCTGTTCTTTCAGCAACACATTGCATTGCAGGTGTTCCGTTTCAGATGAGGTGTGACATTCTGATTCATTATTGGGTATGTGGACATTCATTTCACAGACCTTATTCTGGGTAATGGGACTGGATGGTAGGATTGGGAGTGGGGACTGAAGGTGGGCCTGGGATTGGATCTGAGTGAGATATAAGTGCCGGGACGGAGGCAGGGTTTGAGGCAAGGGTTGAGGTTGGACCTCTGCCAAGGATGGAGATTGTAAATCAGAAAGTCCTGGGGCTTCTTGGTCTGTGAAGGAATTTGAGATGCTGTTGAAGAAGATGGAATATTCACCTGAGGCATGGATAGCAGAGGACAAGGACTCACTATGCAGAGTTGGGAGACCCCAGAATAGCTGGGCAAGATTTTTCTTTATGTTGTCTTCCCAGGTCTTAGGATATATGTACTCTTGTGCTGAGTCATGCTCATCAGGGCTGAGAAATAAGAGATGACTAGTTTGGCTAAGTTTGGCTTTAGGGTTTGCCCCAAAAGAGATCTTTGTAGAACGTGGGGCAAGAAACCCTTGATGTAAATCATATTGGGTCAAGGTCGAAGAGCACAAGTCTTTGGGTTGAGGTGAGGAATGGTGCACTGGCTGCGGAGGCAGCGTTTGACCCGGTGGTGAGGGTGACAGAAAATTACCCAAGGTTGTCATTGGGTTAGAGGGGAGAATGGAGGGAGATGGTTGGGAAGGTTCAGGCAGTGGAGTTGGTATGAGTTCTCCTGGAGGGACTCCTGAGAAAGCAGAGGACTGATTGAAAGATGGCTCAGTCAGAGAAGCTGTCACAGGAGCTGTGGAAGCCACAGGAGACCCAGATGGAGTAGAAGCTTCCAAAGCCTTTAAGCAAAGCCCATTGATTGCACTGGCTGCATTGTTACACACCTCACAGGAGGAGTCTGGACATAAAAGTTGACGACAGCGGGTGATGTCATAATTCTGTCCCAGGGTGCTGCAGGAGACAGGAGGTAAAAAGATGCAGCCAGGACCAGAACAAGGAAAGGAGGTCCTGGTGAGGGTGGGGCCGCCTGAAGCCTGCTGCCCCTTCTGACTCCACATCTATGACTTCATAATGCACTCAGTTGCACTCATCCCAAGCATGCACTCACATTCCCCCTCCTATGGCAACCTTTCCCATGACTAGGGAAGGCTCCACTGAATCCCTGGAATGGCACAGAACATGTTATAGAGAGACCAGGGAAAATGGGGAAAGGCTAGTCACCTTTTCAGGAAAGAAATCAGCTCCCTGTCGCCGTCCTCGCTGTGATATCTCGAACCTGGGAATCAGGGGAGTGAGTTACATGTAATGAAGGTACACACATAGGCATTACACAGGGGTCCCTTTATGGGAGACCATTGGGATAATAGACTATGAAACCCTCAAGAATTAGTAAATGAAATCAAATGGTCAATGATAATATTAATAAGGTGCCCACCCCCACCCCGATGTGTATGTTGCTTAATTGATAAAGTACTTTTATATGTATTACTAGAGGCCCGGTACACAAAAATTTGTCCACTGGCGTCGGGCCTGGGGTGGGGGGTGTGTGTCCCTCAGCCCAACTTGTGCCCTGTCACAGTCTGGGACCCCTCAGGAGATAACGACCTGATGGCTTAGGCCCGCTCCCTGGTGGCAAAGGGCAGTCCCAATCCCTAGGTGCAGCCCCTGGTCGGGCTAAGAGCAGGGCCGATTGGGGAGTTGGGGCGCAACCCCTGTCATGCACAGAGCAGGGCGGATCAGGAGGTTGCGATGCCACCCCCAGTCATGCTCTGGGTAGGGTCGATTGGGAGGTTGGGACGCCACCCCGTCACGAACAGAGCAGGGCCAATCAGGGCGTTGGGGAGCTCCCCCCTGTCATGCACACTGTAGGGCCCATAGGGATGCTGGGGCACCGCCCCCTGTCACACACAGAGCAGGGCAGATCAGGGGGTTTGGGCGCTGCCCCCTGTCACGCTGCTCCAGGAACCAAGAGGCCTCGTGGCTCTGCTGACCCCGGGTTCAGGAGGGCTCGCTGCACCGCTGATCCTGGTGCTCTGAGGCATATTACCCTTTTACTATATAGCATAGAGGCCTGGTACACGGGTGTGGGCCGGCTGATTTGCCCTGAAGGGTGTCCTGGATCAGGGTGGGGGTCCCCCTTGGGTGCCTGGCCAGCCTGGATGAGGCGATGATGGCTGTTTGCAGCTGGTCACACCCCCTTCAGGGTGGGGGTCTCCACTGGGGTGCCTGGCCAGTCTGGGTGGGGGGCTGAGGGCCGTTTTGAGGCTGGCGGGCGACTGAAGCTCCCAACCTCTCCTTTTTTTCTTTCTTTCTTTTTTTTATTATTCTGGGATTTATTTACCTTCTATGGCTGTCACTGGAGCTGAGAGCCCGCTTTAGCTCTGAGGCTCGACTCCAGCTCTGAGACCTCGGCTGCTGAAAGCAGGTCTCTGGGTTTTTTGGGGTTCTATAATTAAAACACTGTTTCAGCTCCAGCTCCGAGGCCCGGCTGGCTGAAAGCAGGTTTCTGGAGTTTGTTTAGCTTCTATAATTGTAACATTTCTTAGAGAGCAGTTCAGAGGCCGGCAGCAGCAGGCGGGGAACCTTGGCTTCCTCCATCACTGGAGCAAGCAAGCCTCCTGTTCCCTTCAGTTGCCTGGCTGCCGGCTGCCATCTTGATTGGCAGTTAATTTGCATATCTCGCTGATTAGCCCAATGGGAAGGGTAGCAAAGTTATGGTTAATTACCATGTTTCTCTATTATTAGATAGGATTGCGTTTGATGCTCAAAACCACTCTGAAGCAGAGGGGCCAAGTTCACAACAAAGAAGATTCTGATCATTCTGAAGCCAGAGTACTTTCTCAAAGTCAGGGGACAGAACTTCTGACTCTGGACATCTACTGGGCAACACCCATGGCCCAGGTCCCTCACTGCTTCTTACCCAGGGGCAGCAGAGCAGGGAATCTGAGAAGTATCTCAGGTCCAGTCTTTCCATGAGCCTCTCCTCTGAGGGCTCTGTTTCATGAGAGGGGCTGTATCTACCAAGTGACAGAGACCGTGGACCTGGTACCTCATGGGAAGGAGAGAGAAGGGTCACCCTTGGGGAGCTCAGGTGGAATAGGCAGAACCTTACCTTTCCGTGTCCCACCTTTCCTTCTCCTCTTGGCTCTGACCCGATGCTGAGAACAAAAAGGAATGAATGGGTGATTAGGCCTCATTTCTCTCCTCCTCCCCCTAGGAAACTCAGACATTTACTATCTAAGAATAATGTCTCCCTGAGCCAACCAAATACATTTTAACTAATAGAACTTTGTGTTCCTTTTACCATTTTTAAAGCTTTAAAATGTTTTTAATTTTTCCTTTTGTAAAAACTCAAAAGAAGGACTTTGTTTATGGGGTCCACACTTGGTATACTCAGAGGTCCTCTGCTCAAGGTCGGCATATAATCTGAGGCCTACAGTCCATCTCTGTCCCCTCAGATGGGACCCAGTCACCTGATGGTGCTCAGGCTGCAGCCTCTGCTCACTCAGAGGCTCTCAGAGGCTCAGCCCTCCCTGCTTAGCAGCCCAACACAAAGGCTAGTTAAGTGATGCCTGCCACGGCAGCATGACTCAGGATGAAGTGCTGGTTAACTCTGATGTCCTACAGAGACTCCCACGTCTCTGAATAACTGGATCCAGGACTAGGGAGTCCCTGTGTTTGGAGCCAGAAACCTGTCACCACACCCCGATGGTCTGTGAGATTCAGATGGAAGCCTGAGTCCTCCCTGAACCCCTAGCCCTGCCTGGTCTCTTCCCCTAGAGAAGCGATGTTCTGTTCTCTCCTCAGATGTCCCATCTTCAGTGTGTCTCTGACTCATCCAAACTCATTGAGAAATGTGGGAATCTAAATGGCAACAACAATGAAGAACTCTTTGGGGGCTCACTCACTCAGGGTTCCTTACCTTTGGGGTATGTTCATTTTTCCAGAAAGCTGGGATGGATGGAATTCCCACAAATAAAATGAAGAAGAAGAGGAACAAGCTCAACACCGAGATGGAAATGATGTTGAGCTTACCATATAAACGTTCTGAGCCGAAGCTCAGATAAAACTCTAGAAGGCTATTCAGAAATAGACTGAGTCCCATTTTCTGAACAACAACGCTGCTTAAAGCAACTGAGCTCTGAGAGCTCTGACTCTTGGCTTTATAGCCAGGCCTGCATCACAGAGCACTGTGGAGTCACAGAGGGTTTCTGAGAGTGGGGGTGGGTCCACCTTCAAGAGGGTCTGTCCACAGCCCCGCCCCCTACCAGCCCAGCAGATTCCCTCCATCTCTTCTGGGCCTCTAGGTCCTTCTGCCCTACTCTCCTAGCCTGTTTTCCAATTTGCCTTTTAACATATCATATACTTATTTACCGTAATGAATGCTCTGCGTGTTTCATCCGTAACCCAGATATTAGCTGGGTCTCCTTTCATGTTGGACACTTTGACTTTGGTCTCACCAGGTCCACTACCTTACAAGTCTGAAATACTCCCTGGAAATTTTGCTTGTGCCCAGACGTTCACACTGAGGATCACATATGTCCTCAAATCCAACGTACATAATTTTGGGTAAAGAACTTGAAGGTCTTTTAGACTTCCATAGTTTTGTGAATGTTAAATAGAAATTTTTTTTAGTAAGTTATAATTGAATAATAAAGTCTAAAATATCATCCTTCCCCCACCCCCCAGGAATACATTTCACATAGGTTACATATATCCAACGCCTAAGTTCTGTAATAAAGCTCTCCGCAGGACATTTCAAGCAGACATGGAGGTGGCCGAGTTGGTGTGTGTCAGAGTGTGATCCCCATACAACCCCACGACAAGTTCTCAGTTGAGGTACATCCCCACACAGAAGTCCGGGTCCACATATCAGACTGCACTTGGTTATATTGTCTACAAGAAGGAGTGTTTTCCAGAATCTTGACCAGAATAACGTGCTGCTATTTGAGGAGGATCATTGGCTATAAGTCATTCGTTTAGGACTCTCATAAGTTTTCAGTTTCCTAGGGACAATCCTCAGTGCTCTCTCACTCCCATCCCTATTACTATCCCTGGGCGGAGCCACATGCGGACAGCTGTTTTCAGGGTCCCCAAAAGGCAACTGGTTCAAATGAAAAGGATGTAGCCTCTCAGGGCTGTCAGCACCCCCCTTACTTAGTGGGAGACAGAGCAAGCTTACTTGTACTCATGTTAAGTCTCACTGAACTCCCACCATCATGGGTCCATGGAAATTCTGTGCCATGGGGCTTCCCCAATGCTGTTTGTGAAGGGAAAAGCAGGCACTCATATTGCGCACATCCCCTCATGCGCATGCTCCATTGTCTCCATAAACTTTACTTACAAAGCTGAGTTTTAAGGTAAAATTATTAAGAATCACAAAATGGTGACAATGGAGCATTAACCCCGGCACTGAGTGCTCCTGAGTGTCCCCTGAGTGACAGCACAGGTTGTCGTCCTCGACCTGCTCTGCAGCTTTCTTTCTCGCCTTGGTTTACATTCTGGACTTCCCTCCCTCTCTTCCTCCCTCCCACCCGAACTCCTTAAAAATCAGGGGTTTGGGCGCTGCCCCCTGTCACACTGATCCCGGTGCCAAAATATTATTTTCTTTCATATATTTAGAGACTGAAAGGAATTCAACTGACAATTTCAATGAATAACCCAGACCACATATACTCATACTATGAAAAAAGTTTAGTAAAAAATGGTTTTATATCCATCCATAATCACCGATTTTATAGTAAGAAATACACAGAACAGAGAGAAGGAAGGAAGGAGAGGGAGGAGCTGAGGAGAAGGAGTAACTGAGTCTCAAAGAGATAAAGCACTTTTCTCAGCACAGATAGCTGACCTGAGAGGAGAGATCCTAATATAAATGCCTCTCCATGGAGCCCATTTTTCTGTATAATTTCCTATTATTACTAGGAATTGCTGTCAGTTATGAAACAGTATTCCCAACTATTTGCTATGAAGAGAAAGAAGTAATTGGTTCAGAATACACAGTATTGCTAAAGGAAGTGAGGATGTGGATTAAGCTAGCTGGATTAGAGCAGTGTGGACACTTTAAGCCAGCGGTTCTCAACCTGCAGTTTGCAAAAAATGAAAATACATCCTGCATATCAGATATTTACATTACAATTCATAACAGGAGCAAAATTACAGTTATGAAGTAGCAACAAAAATAATTTTATGGTTGGGGGTCACCACTACATGAGGAACTGTATTAAAGGGTCGCGGCATTAGGAAGGTTGAGATTGCAGAAAAAAGGTACAAACGTTGTAAAAGAGGGGGTATAAAATAGTTAGAACCTAGAATTTAGCTTCCTTTACTCCATAATTTTTTGTAGATCTAATCTTGTTTTTAATAAAAAAATATAATTTGATAAATAAATATTTATATATGTTAAAATATATATTTTTTGCCTTTCAAGGCAGTCGTGTATCTAGATCTCTCCTGACCTAAATACAGTTGCTTGGTTTCAGTGACAGGCGAGGTCATTACATTTTTGATTATAGCTCAACCACATGCATTTAAATAGATCAATAACCCAGGAGGATTCATAAGTTCAAGGGCTCTTCCCCCTTGGTTGTCTTTCAAAGTCATCCCAGTTTACTAATGGTGCCGAAATATTATTTTCTTTCAGATACTTAGAGACTGAAAGGAATTCAACTGACGATTTCAATGAATGACCCAGACCACAAATACTCATACTATGAAAAACGTTTAGTAAAAAATGGTTTTATATCCATCCATAATCACTGATTCATGGTAGTTCTGGCATGTCCTGTTAACTACTGATTGCTTTATTTATATGTGCTTTAAAATATTTAGTATTTTGAATTACTAATATGTAAATTTCCTGTTATTTCTTAGAAGGAATGGATGCTTAAGTTGCCCTTCAGGGACCTTTCAGACTTCTCAAGGTGAGATATTAATTGTTGAATATTACAGCACTTGAATTTTTAGAGCACTTATGTTTTTAGGGGTTCAAAGGGCTTTTGCAAAAGAGAAAAAAACAACTGAGAAGCAGGTAATGAAACAACAGTTTACAATACCCCACAGGAAGCCACAGTGGCAAGATGGACTGGAAAAGGGACAGAAATGGGGGAGGAACCAAAACGACGTAAATGGAGATGAAGGTAGATCCCATGGTCAGCACACCAAAGAGGAAATAAAATACCTGACTTGAAAATGTGTATTTTGTGATATATGTACTTATAAATCATCGAATTAAACTTATTTCTGTAGAAATAGATTAATGGTATTTAAGCCAATCAAAGCTTAGAATCAAGACAATTCAGTGATTTCATAGAATCCTTTAACAACTATATAATATTCAATACATGATACATATAATCCTGGCTACGAATTTACTCCTACCAAGGAAACGCCATTCTAGAACGGGACATTCCACTCTGATCTAGTGATCCATAAATTATCACAATGACAATTAAGATAATGGTCTCAAGTATCTTTCTAGAACCTTTTAATAGATTTAAACTATTTTATCCCCCTTAAAAGTATGAAGATTTTGGAGTGAACTCTAAAGGCAATACATTTCCTGGAAATTCATATCCATTAAAGACCTAATGCAGTCCATGTATGTATTCCTTTTTTCTTTTATACAATCCCAAAATTTTTAATTACATAATCAGAGATATTTTCTTCAGTACAAACCCACTTAGGCAATTCAACCCTGTAAATCAGCCACTTTCTCCTTAATTCTGTACTTCCTCTGCTTTGTAAAGCATTTAAATATAAGACATGGCCATCAACCACTAATTTCTTTTCTTAGGACAGGGTTTACTAAGAGAAACCAATATTACATAAAGAAATGGCTCAGAATTTAATTATCAGAAATTGCTATCAATTACTAACCATTACTCCAAATTACCTGCCGAATGGACAAGTGCTGTTTCTGGTAATAAGAATTTCAGTGAGTAATTTTACTTAATTTTTTTCTTAGACTATCCTTTGGGCACAATTGGTCCTCTTTGGGCAATCTCAGCAGAAAGCTAAATGGCCAAATAAACTCAGAGACTCAAATTCTGCCTCCTCTTTGTAGGAGCATAATTGAGAAAAAGGGGTGCATCTTGGAGAAGTAGTTGTTTGGTTCTCTTCAAGAAAATTATTATATTAGCTTAAATATTAAATGATAGGTATCCCTTTCAATATTCCATGCCTTTAATAAGCATAGTGATTATTAAATAAATTGTTTTATTTAATAAAGTTAGCCTGGCATGGTGTAAAGATCTGGAAATTAGGAGCCATGGATACAGTCACAATTCCTTCACTGCAAAATATTAAGCCTAAGGAAGTATAAGGCACTTCCCTTTTCTCAATTTTAGTTTCTTCATCTGTATAAGAGTGCATTGTTAACTCTTTTAGTTGTGAATGAAATTAACCCAATTTAAAATTATTTGAGTCCCAGCTGGGTGGCTCAGTTGGTTGGAACGTTGTCCCTCACACCAAAAAGGTTGTGGGCTTGAATCAGGTCAGGGCACATAACTGGGCTGCGGTCGGGACCCTGGTTGGGATGCATGTAGCTGAGGGGGAAGGGAGGGGAATACTTGATGTTTCTTTCCCACATCAAAGTTTCTCTCTCTCTCTCTCTCTCTCTCTCTCTCTCTCTCTCTCTCTCTCTCTCTCTCTCAAAATTTAAATTCTCTGGTGTGAATTAAAAAAAATTATTTAAGAATAAAAAAATAACTTATCTGTACTGGGAGCCAAGATTCAAGAATGGTTAAAACAAACCAATATTGCCAGAACACTTTCTCTGTATCTTTTTCTTCCTTTCATCCCTCTACCCCCCATATGAGTGTGAGTGTGTACCCACTATCTCTTATCTCTAGTGTGCTTTAGAGATATTTATCGCAGGCGCTTTATTAATCTATGTTAACTTCATTCTCAAGAAGGAGCTTACTGCTTTGGTAGTCCGCAAAATATATAGGTTTTCTTACAACCCAGAATCCCAGCCTAAAAGTTCCCCAAATCCCTGGAATGTAGTTTCCCTGATCTCTTTTGGGTCATGTGCTATAGTAGCGAGATGGAATATGCTGATGGGTTTGCGTTAGACCATATAACACACCATTAATCAACTGTAAAGGCCTGGGATTGTTAGCCTCACCTGAAACAGGTGGTCTGAGACTAGAAAACCTGTATGCCCCTTGAGACAAATGTAAAGTGAATGCTGGACACACAAAATAGCAGGTTGACATTTCCCCATTTATTCTCTTAAAGAAATGTAATATCAAAATAGTCAAAGCTGAAATGGTCTTTGTTTTTACCCAGTTTACAGTAGAGGTTAAAGCCATATAATTATACCTAAGACTCTTTCCATATCTCTTATTCTGACATTAAGCATAAGTGCTCTTTTCACTATTAAACAAAATCACATCTCACTTGTCTCTAACTCTATTTCTCATAAATCATTGGCCTGTGGACCGTGTTAATTTGTATTTCTCTTTTCAGACTCAGTGGAGTCATTTGCCCTAAAGCTATATGTAAAGCTATGGTAATCAAAACGGTATGGTACCATAATAAAAAAAGACACATAGACTAATGGAACAGAATTGAGAGCTTAGAAACAAACCCCAGCATATACACTGAGTGGCCAGACTATTATGACCACCTGATGCTTGTAGGCAAATTAGCTATAATTTTGTGCTGAAGTTGCTAGAGGGCCAGATCATTATAAACGTCTGAATAGCACAACATACCTAAGTATCATTGCTGATAAAGTTCATCCTGTCATGTTGATTGTGTATCCCCATGGAGATGGCTTCTTCCAACAAGAAAATGCACCATGCCACGGTGCTCATATTGTGCAAGAGTGCTTTCAAGAACATGAGGGAGATTTTACCTTGCTTAGTTGGCCCCCACAATCACCAGATCTCAATCCAATTGAGCATTTGTGGGACGAAGTTAAAAGAGCCATTAGGCAGCTGGTTCCACAACCATCAAATCTCACAGAACTAGACAGTGTTATTCATCAGGCATGCTGTCAGATTCCTCGCATCACCTTCCAACATCCCGTGGAGTCAATGCCAAGAAGAATCACCACAGTATTGAAGGCAAAAGGTGGCCCATTGAAGTACTGATGGGTTGGTCATAATAACCTGGCCACTCAATGTATAGTCAACTAATATTTGACAAGGTAATCCTATCTAATAAAAGAGAAACATGGTAATTAGCATTTGGCCGCTACCCTTCCCATTGGCTAATCAGCGAGATATGCAAATTAACTGCCAGCCAAGATGGCGGCCGGCAGCCAGGCAGCTTAAAGCAAACATGAGGTTTGCTTGCTTCAGTGACGGAGGACTCCAACGTTCCCCGCCTGCCACTGCCGGCCTCTGAGCTGCAACCCTAAGCAACTATGTTACAAATATAGAAGCTAAACAAAACCCCAGAAACATGCTTTAGTCCATCGGGCTTCAGCCAGCAGCATCGCAACATTGTTTCAAATACAGAAGGTAAACAAAGGCCAGAAAACTGCTTTCAGCAGCGGAGGCCCTAGAGCTGGAGTCAAGCCTCAGAGCTAAAGCTGGCAAAAAAAAAAAAAAAAAAAAAGAAAGAAAGAAAGAAAGAAAAAAAGGAGCGATTGGGAGCTTCAGTCACTTGCCAACCTGAAAACAGCCCTCAGCCCCTCACCCAGGCTGGCCAGGCACCCCAGTGGGGACCCCCACCCTGATACAGGACACCCTTCAGGGCAAACCAGCCGGCCCCCACGCGTGCACCAGGCCTCTATCCTATATAGTAAAAGGGTAATATGCCTCCCAGCACCGGGATCATCGGAGCCGAGAGGCCTCCTGGAACCAGGATCAGTGTGACAGGGGGCAGCGCCCAAACCCCCTGATCGCCCTGCGGCTCTGTGTGTGACAGGGGAAGGCACCCCAACCCCATTATCAGCCCTGCTCTGTGCCTGATAGGGGGAGCTCCCCAACCCCATGATCACCCTGCAGCTCTGTGTGTGACAGGGGGCAGCGCCCCAACCCCCTGATTGGCCCTGCTCTGTGTGTGATGGGGTAGAGCCATAACCTCCCCATCGACCCTGCCCTGAGTATGAGAGTGGCGGTGCCCCAACCCCCTCATCAGCCCTGCTCTGTACGTGATAGAGGGCGGCGCCCCAACCCCCTGATCTGCCCTGCTCTGTGTGTGACAGGGGGCGGTGCCCCAACTCCCCTATAGGCCCTACTCTGTGAGTGACAGGGGGGAGCTCCTCAACCCCCTGATGGGCCCTGCTCTGTGCGTGATAGGGGGCAGCGCCCCAACCCCCTGATGGGCCCTGCTCTGTGGGTGACAGGGTACGGAGCCCCAACCCCCTGATGGGCCCTGCTCTGTGCGTGATAGGGGGCAGCGCCCCAACCCCCTGATGGGCCCTGCTCTGTGGGTGACAGGGTACGGAGCCCCAACCCCCCTGATGGGCCCTGCTCTGTGCGTGACAGGGGGTGGCGCCGCAACCTCCCCATCGACCCTGCCTTGAGTGTGACAGGGGGCGGTGCCCCAACCCCCCAATCGGCCCTACCCTGAGCATGACTGAGGGTGGCATCGCAACCTCCCAATCCGCCCTGCTCTGTGCATGACAGGGGGTGGCACCCCAACTCCCCAATTGGCCCTGCTCTGAGCCAGACCAGGGGCTGCACCTATGGATAGGGCCTGCCCTCTGCCACCCGGGAGCAGGCCTAAGCCAGCAGGTCGTTATCTCTCGAGGGGTCCCAGACTGTGAGAGGGCACAGGCCAGGCTGAGGGACATCCCCCCCCACCCCACCCCCGCCTGAGTGCACAAATTTTTGTGCACCGGGCCTCTAGTCAAGAATAATCATTGGAGAAAATACATTATCTTCAATAATGGTGATGGGATAATTGAATACTCACACGTAAAGAATGAAAATGGCCACAGGCACCACACACAAAAATGAACTCAAACTGGATTAAGGACTTAAACATAAGACCTGAGACCATGAAACTCCTAGAAGAAACGCTGGGTCTTGGCAATGAGGTTTTTGGATATGATATGTAAATCACAAGCAACAAAATAAAAAATAAGCAGGTGGAACTACATCAAACTAAAAAAAACCTCCCATATAGCAGAAGAAACTATTCATAAAGTGAAAATACAACCTATGGAATGGGAAAAATATTTACAAACTGTGTATCCGATAGAGAGTAATATCCAAGATATATAAAGAACTTATACAATTACATGGCATAAAAACAACAAACAAACCCATAAACAACCCAATTTAAAAATGGGCAAAGGACCGGAATAGACATTTCTCCAAAGATATACAAAAAGGCCAACAGGTGTGTGAAAAGATGCTCAACATCACTAATCATTAGGGAAATGCAAATTAAAACCACCATGAGATATCACCTTAAGCCTGTTAGAAAGGCCATCATAAAACAAAAATTAGGCTGTGGAGGGCGGGTGGGTGGGAAGAGATCAACCGAAGAACTTGTATGCATATATGCATAACCCAGGGACACAGACAATAGGGTGGTGAAGGCCTGCAGGGAGGGTTAGAAGAGGTCAATGGAGAAAAAGGGGGACATATGTAATATTTTCAACAGTAATGATTTAAAAATAAAAATAAAATAAACACACACACAGAAGATAAGAGCTAAAAAATGCTGGAATGTATGTGGAGAAAAGAGAACCCTTGTGCACTGTTAGTGAAATTGTAAATTGGTATGAAGGATCCTCAAAAACTTAAAAATAGGAGTAGCATATGTTCCAGCAATTCCACTTCTGGGAATATGTCCAAAGGAAATGAAAACACTAACTTGGAAAGATATCCGCACCCCCTTGTTCACTGCAACATTACTTACAGTAGCCAAGACATAGAAACAATCTAAATGCCTTTTGATGGATGAATGGATAAAGAAGTTGAGGTATATAAATGCAATGAAATATTATTTAGGTATAAAAAAAATAAGAAACCCTACCACTAGTTAAAAACATGGATGGACTTTGAAGGGGAATAAATCAGAAAGAGAAAGACAAATATTGTATGGGCTCACTTATATGTGGAATCTGAAAAACAAACTCATGGAAAAATGTATCAGATTGTGGTTAATAGAGGTGGAGGGTGGAGTGAAAGGGAATTGAAGTAAGGTGGTCAATAGATACAAGCTTTCAGTTTTAAGGTAAATAAGTACTAAAGAGGTAATGTACATGATTAATATAGTCAATGATACTGTATAACATAGAGGAAAGTTGTGAGAGTAAATCTTCCAAGTTCTCATCACAAGGAGAAAACTTTTTTCCTTTTCTCTTTTCTTTCTTTCTTTTTTTTTTGTCTCTATGTAGTAACCATTTCACAGTATATGTAAATATAGCCATCATGCTGTACACCTTAAGTCAATTATTGCTCAATAAAACTGTAAAACCTGCTCTCTGTTATATATGATTCTGGAATTAAAAATGATTTTGATTCCTGAAGCTTTCAGAATGGTACCATTTGAAAGAAAATTGGAGCCGGGTCATAGTAACTTGGATCTAAACAACTAAATTATTTTTTTCCCCCAGAAATTGACATTGTTTGCATTAGCTATTTTCTGAAATTATTAACAGAGTTTATTGAATTTTCTGGGAAAGGATAACTACACAGATTGCCCTTATTGTTTGTAGGAAGGACTTGAAGTCCTTTCTTAACATTAGTGCTTTTGATACATTGAAGTGTCATTAATTATTTTTGTAATTTTGTGAATTTTCGTGATGGGAAATGGGTATTTGATGAGTAGTTTTGCTTCCAGCCTTTCTTAACAAGCTTGAGTTAGATTATAATCTTTGTTTTTAGTCAATATAAACCATCAGGCAGAATATTTGAATTTCTAAAAGTGTGCTGGAAAAGATATTGTAAGACACGTCATCTGCCTGTTCAGAGTAAGATCCTGGAAACATGATAATCTTGATTATGCAATAGAACATTAATCAATATTCCCAACTTTTTTTGGTTAATCCTCACCTAAGGATATTTTACCATTGCTTTTCAGAGAGAGTGGAAGGGAGGGAGGGAGGGAAAGAGGGAGAGAGAGAGAGAGAGAGAGAGAGAGAGAGAGAGAGAGAGAGAGAGCCATCAACTAGTTGCCTCCTGCACATGCCCCAACCTGGAGTGGGGAGCAAATCCACAACCCAGGTACTCACCTTTGACTGGGAATCGAACCCATGTCGAACCCGTGACACCTTGTTGCACAGGGAACAGCTCTAACCATTGAGTGACACAGGCCAGGGCAATATTTCCAACTTTTGATGAGGCAGTGAAAGATAGAATAGAATGAAAATTTGGCTGATACAGAACAAACTTTTGGTTGGTACTTGTCATATGAGAATTAACAGATGTATTTGGAAATGAGTTAATAGAAATAATAAAAATTAACCAAACTTTAGGGGAATTTTTTAAAGAAGGTATTTGTAATCCAGACTGGCATGGATTTTTCACATATTGAGAGGATTCATAGTTGGCATACAGGCACTTTTTTGAGCACTTGTGATAAGCATATCCTCCGACCAAAAAAAATTTTTAAAGGCATCCTTCTTTTGGTTACACAAAATCACTTCAAGAATGTCAGCCGCACTCAATGACTTAAGCTGGGTGAATGAAATCTTGTCATGTAAATTTTGGATCCTGGTTCCAATACTTAATTATGAGCTTAATGATTTGGTGCTAATTACTTTCACAAGCCTCATTTTTTTCTACCCTGTAAGATGAGTATAACTAGACTTATAAATTATGCACAGTGAAGAAATAATGTAGGTAAATATTTTTAGCACACAGCCTAACCACAATCCAGACCAAGCACTTAATGAATACTTCCATAGGTAATAGGTAATAGCTCTAATTTTATTATGCTATTATTAGTAGTAATAATAATAGCAACATTAAAAGTAGTGTAACTACTACTATTATTGCTTTATCTTAGCCTTTGGATTCTATATCAAATGTCTTTTGTTTGTTGCTATCTTTTTGCCTTGCCATTACCCTTTTGTCAACATTATGACTGTGTATCTTATTTATTTATTTATTTATTGTTTTTAATTGATTTCAGAGAGGGAGAGAGAGATAGAAACATCAATGATGAGAGAAAAACATTGATCTGCTGCCTCCTGTATGCCCCCTTATGGGGATCAAGTCCTGTCTGAGCAACTGAGCTCCTGGTTCATAAGTCCATGCTCAACCACTGAGCCACACCAGCAGGCTGTAATTTTTATTGAGAAAGTAGGAGGAATAGAGTAAGACTAAAACAGTAGTTGATAAAGAAGAAAAAAAAGAGCGGCTCATATTAGGATAAAGAATACTTGCTCATTCTACCAAGTAGTCTTATTTTTCGCTTAATCCATCAGGGTCAGAGTGGCCTCGTCTTATGTTGGTGTTCTGTGAAATTGCTTATGTTCAACAGAAGACCACCGTGGCCTTGTGTGATTTCCAGGGCAGCTCCTGGAAACACTGAGGCCTGTCTGATGCTGCCATGCCTGCCTTTGGCTGAGAGAGGTTGCTTCTGTCATTCTTACTTTGCAGGACACCACATTTTTGTGAGCCACTAAGCATTAACATAATGTCCAAGAGGTGACCCGGGTAGTGAAGGATCTAAAAACTCTATGTCATGAACAATATCTTTTTTTTTTAAGTTGGGTTCTTTAACCTTGAGAACTGAAGATTTTAGCCACAGAAAAGTGGGATAACTGAGTCTGAGTGACAGTTGTCTCAAAATATGTGAAGGTCAGTCACATACATGAGTTGCGTCCAGGGTCACTACTAACATAGAAGAGTCCAAAATAAAAAGCCTTTAATTGTTTTTAAACTTTTTTTTTAGATTTCTGAAGCAATTGAATGAGTGGTTCTTTTCTTTTCTATCTTTGCTGTCACGGGTCATGTCCATATTGAGCCTGGTGAACTGTCTGACAGCACTTTTGTGGTGTGAGACAGTCCCATGTGAGTGGTTGAACTGGATGACTCCATGTGTCTTACCTTCGCCATCTCTATAAACGAGGAAGGTGAAATACAGAGTTAAGTTCCTATATGACTAAGGCCAATACTCCAATTTTTGTTTTATTCCTTTAAAAGAAAAAAATTATCTTCTTCTCTCAACTTCTGATCTCGTCATTTTTCCATCTGCCTTTCTCTGAGTAGACATAGATGATTAATTATATTCAGGGATTTTTAATTGCTCTGGAATAACAAATGCACAGACATTCCCTCTGCTAATGATGATACTGCAAATACATGTTTGTTCAAGTTCCATCTACTTACTAAAAGGCAAGCCGGAAAAGAGTCCAAGGAATTAAAACTGCCATAACCATTTGATTAAGCTGTTAATAAGCTTTCCAGGAACTCTGTGGTTGGCTTAATTGGGGAGAGTAGCACTTTTCCGGCCTGTACTTTGAGTGTCTAGGAATAGGTGACCTTGAGAATTATCGCTCTCTCAGCCACTGTAAGACTTCCAGGATGGCAGCAAATAGGAGTGAAAATTTCTTAAGGGGAAAATTTGAAAGTCATCTTCTTCACAGCTAATTCTAAATAACTTTGGGATTTAATTATCTCTTTTTCTTATGCTCTAAGTCTTAAAATAAACATTAGTTCAAGTATTTGGAGGATGCTGATGAGATCCTTGTCAAATGTCTAGCCCTCGTGTTGAACAGGGAGTTGACAGTGGGGAATGGGAGCAACTCTGGCAGAGCTGGTTAATGGAGGGCTTAATGCATTGGACCTTGTCTGTATTGTGCCTTTGCTTTGGCCATCATAGCAACTTCTATTTGCATTTAACTGCTCTCTTTCCTAGTCTATTCATATATGTGTGTTTTTCCATCTCTGTTTACGGGGCCACTGAGACAAAAATTGATATTCAAGAGGACATTGTGGTCTATTGTAAATGACATTCCGCCATGATTATTTGAATTCTCTTTGCCATCACCCACACCTCTGAGTGGGGATTGAGAATGACCAATTAAACACAGAAGTGATGCTCATAAAGCCCTCCAGGTGAACGCATTTCTTTCACTATTGATGGCAGTCTCCCCATTGTACCTGCACCATGCTCACCAAGTAGCAGGTGCTTTATTCGAGCTAACTGCATCTGGGGGCTCTGTGCCTAAGGCATGTTTTCGCGCTTCTGTTTTTGTTCACAGTTTTAACTGTAACTTTGTAAGACTATTTGAATGCCTACATATGCTTTTCTTTAGACTTCTCTAATTTTTGCTTTTTCCTAATCTAAAATGTAAACATATTGCGCTAATATCGATACCACGACTACTCTTCTTTTAATGAAGTCCAAATGCCTCATGCTCTCTGGAGAAGTAAAATGTTTGCTTGTCTGTAAAGCAGCAGACTGGGAATCATTACTGGGGAACATCAAGAAACCTAAAATCAAACTGCTGAATTTCCACCAGCCATTAAATTAAATGACAATATTTTCTGTATTCCTGAGGGCTGATAAGAAGGGCAACTAACCAAATAATAAAGCACTCGGCACTTGCTATTTAAATGTGAAATTCCCAAGTCCAAGCTCATGATGATTATCCAAGCAGGCAGCTGTGGAGTAATGATTAAAAGCAAGGACTTGCGGTTGGGCCACCCGGGTTCAGATGGCATGTGCTCCCACATGTCTCCTGTTCTTCTACTTCTGCAGGCTTAAAATGTGGACAGTTTTTACCAATTTCACAGCATCTCTGCAGTGATCAATGGTATAACCTCATAAGCTACTTAGGACAATTTCTGGTACATGGTAGATGTTCAATTACTGTTAGATAGTGATGACATCTAGGAAAATATATAATGTTAAAACACTTTTACCCATATAACTAAAGCAAACTCTTCAGAACAGCTGCAGAAATGTTCTCTAAAGGAACAACAGCAAGACAGACCTGGCAATTCAATTCTCTCTGAAGACTTCTAGATGCATCATACACCGTGCTCAAAACTAACATATCTATTAGAAAAGTTGTGGACACCATAATTAGATCCCTAGGGTCTATTCTTGCAGGAGGAAAAAAAAAAAGATTTGGCCTATGCAGAAAACATTACTCAGCATGGAAATAATGAAGAAGAAAGAAGAGACACCAACTGGGGTCAATGGAAGCAAGTCATTGTGACTTTGACAAGAAAGAATAAACAGTGACAGAAAAACAGAGTCAAGCGGAGAGAAGGAAGTTATCCTGGGCCCTAGGGGGAATCAAACTCTGACCAATGTGGAGACATATCAATTAGGAGTGAAATGAATGTGCTTTAGGACACAACTTGAAGGGATCAAATTCAAACTCCTAGGGAAATTACAGCCTTTCACAGCTGGAGCTGAGATTTATCCAGGTTCTCTTCCTTAGCCTGACACCAGGAAGCAAGATTTAGAAGGTGTCTTACTTGGATATACTCTCACCAAGTTGATTAAATTGAACCTTGATAAGGGAAAGAGGAGAGAAGTTCAATACTAACAACAAACAACTGTAGAGGGCCTCAGAGAACAAAGAACAAAATGGAGGAAGAAAACAGTTATAGTATTTACAAGTAAGAATGAAATGAATGAAATAAGAAAATTTAGAAAAACTCTTAGTAACATGAAGAATAAATCTGACGATGAAGGAGAGAAAAACAGGGAGAACACAAAAAAGTAAATTAAGCCTAAGTGTGCCACCTGTGCAACTGAACCCACTTGATTTGTCAGACATTAGAAGCTAAGGAAAGTGAGCTGTGAGAGATGTACTAGCGGGCATGTACCTGAGTCTGCTGTGACTCACAGCCTCTGAGATTCATCCGTCTATTTATTCCATGTTTCCATTCCTCTGGTTCTATTTTATTCATCAGTGTATTTTGTTCATTATATTCCTTGTTCATTTATTTTGATTGTTAGATTCAATTGTTCGCTAGGTATGTATTTATTGCCATTTTATTGTTCATATTCTTCTCCTCCT